>NC_056746.1:1536047294-1536189794 GCF_019279795.1 Protopterus annectens
TTTTTTATGCTACCATTTCAGAAGATATCTGAGAAATCTTTGTCCTAAGATATCAGGACATTTGCCATTTGTTCAGTTTGTTTGCAGGACACAACTGGCCAAAGAGGGACTGTCCCTCACAAAGTGGGACAGGTGGTTACCCTAGAACATCTGCATCACATTTTCAGTGATTCCAATGTTTCAGTAACGATATTTTGTCTAATATACCATCAATGTCATATTTATTACCCCATTTTGCAGAATATCTCACATTATGTGCTCTCTGCAATTGCATATACTTCACGTCACCCTCAAACGCGGATCACATGATCTGTTTGTGCACTAATCTCCCATATCCTCTACACGACTGTTACGTAACCCTTCTCTCGTACCACGTGGTATCTCCTTCCCTGTATCCACTGTAGTGTCTACAATGACTATTTACTCTACTCTGTGTTCCCCTGATCTATGTCCAGATTTAAAACTACTTGGATTGGTCTTCTACCTGCTATCACAACTGTTAACAGAAACACAATGTAGTCTGGTCCCTGATCTACAATAGAGACAAAGAGGCACACCCTCCTTACCTGAGCCTCCTGTTTATGACTGCACGTTTTCTTCTTGGGATCCAGTTTTCCGCTTTTCAGCCACAGATCAGACAGTGGACAGCCTCTTTACACACAACAATTCAGTCGGAGGTCTTTTCACTCAAGAAGAACCATTTAGGCAAATTCTCCTGCGCAGATGTCTAACCACCCATGCACTCTGACCTGTAGCTTACCAAGGGAATTCCGGCTAAAAAGGACCACAATGTCAAATAAGTTGTTAAAACCAGACTGTAGAAATCAGTAGGGTTTTCTAAGTGACAGTCAATAACACAGGAAGCTCGGGTTCACAACGTTTTAGTAGTGTACACAGGCAGGCAAAATAATATACAGTCCAAGTATGAGAGTTTTGTCTGACTCTATACAGTAAGCAATTTCTTTATATAGTGTTTACAATCAGCTTTTGCCCACCTTACTGACGTGGTCAGTCACAGGGCATTTCCATCACTATGGTCCGCAATATTCTATACATACGTGGGTGCTGAGGTCATGCTTTTAAAATGTTTTCCCATGTGAATAACACAGCCTTGCAAGGCACCTGGTCAATTACAGTGTCCTTCTGTAATTGTAGCTATTTCAAGGACCCTGGACTGTTCTGATACAATAGTCAGTTCATTTCTTAATACGTTCCTTTGTCTCTCTGGTAAGGAGTTGTACTCTATCTTCGATAGAGCTCACAAGGCCATCCTCCTCAGGGGAGGGGAGGATGTTATGCATGTACATACATTTCTTTTTCTGTAACCCAGCAGATAATTAATGCTGAGAGACATAAGCCTGCTGTACTGGTTACTGCCAGGGTCAGACTTCGATCACACTGCAGCTAAGCTTCACCAATTACATGCATGATCATTTCTACTGCCATATTGTACGGTACAATTCAATGCATTATATAGTATTTTGCTTCTAACCTGGCACTTCATATGTGTTTCTATATATATTTTTCTAACAACATCCATCCGGCCATATGCATGTTGTTCCGTCCTTTACCTTGACCGTGTGTATTTGGCTGTCCGGCAACGCTACTCTCCACATGTGATGTCCCACCTTCCCCTTCTGTGCCTGTGGCACCCTGTTAGGACGTCCTGTTTGGTAGGCACATGTTCCGCTATATGTGTTTGACTTCTCTGCATAGCTAATCATCGATGCGGTGGTTCAACAACCCGACTTGTCCACATGTGTACAGTTATGTGCACCGTGGCGTGTACAAACCTATATGGTTTGGACGGGTACATACCACATGCGGGATGTACACATTCTGCAGACACATTCACATGCGGCCATTTCCATATCTGTACCTGAGGTGGGTTGGTGACATGTGGGGTACATATTTGCCCGCGTGGCACTGCCTAACACAATACTTCTTACCACATTTCAGGTATGCCCATTGTGTGTAGGTGTGTAGCTGCACAAGGATGCTAGCTGGTTTGGGTGCACAGGCGTACATGGGTGGGACTTACATGCTACAATGGGGCTATTGTGTATTACATCTGCATGCATGGGTTCTGCTTCTGGATATTACACTTAGACATACGCCGTCCTGTGTATGCGACAAACACGTTGCTGGGTGTGGGACATGTTGCTATGCACATATTCATCAACACCTAGTTTTTAAAAGTATATTTACACAGATACAAGATTGACATATATTGTATGGCTGCTTTGAGTTGCGGACGTATGCCTATGAAATGTAATTTTACTACACTGTTGTTTTAAATTGTTAATTGGCAACTAAGTATAGTGACGTGAGTGTATATATAAATAGCTAATTGAATTAAGTTAAAATGTCTGAAGAAGTTGCTCAAACATTGAGCGACGAAAAGCGCTTTACGTTTACTTTAATAAACTGCTTGTGTTTTAGTCTTCTGTGATACATTGGATTCTTCTTTTGAGCTATGCACATGTTTGCCTGTGTTTAGGGTATCTTGGTTCCTTCCTGTTGTTATGTCGACACAGCTACCCGGCTGTGTACTCTCACTACTGCTTGTGACCATTATGGTTGACACCTTTTCCAATGCCCAGTGAGACATCTTTTGTGGAAACATCGGATTTTGCAGGACAACACATACCCACAGCAAGTGGAGTTGACAGAAATACACTTGTTTGCCATAATATACGCTTATTCTGTTAGCATTTGGGTTCCTTATTCAGTTTCTTATGCCATGTATGTGTTTCATATACAAAATATATGTTTTATGCTGCTATTACAGGTATATTGCGGGACTATTTTTGCCAGGAAATCTCAGGTCATTTGCCAGTTTTTCGATTTTTGGCGGGACACAACTGTCCAATGAGGGACTGTCCATAGCAGAGTGGGACAGCTGGTAACCCTGGTGACCATGCCCATGTCGCTACTGGGGTTTCCACCTTTTCCAGTGGCCAAGGTGGGACATTTTCGGGACTCACATCAGATTTTACAGGCCGACACATACCCACGGTCACTCTGTAGCATAGAACTTCACTTGTTTGCCTAAATGAAAGCTTATTGTTGTAGCAGTTTGGTTGCTTATTCTGTTTCTTGTGACATTTAGGTATTTCAGTTACGGAAATAACCATTTCATGCAACCATTACATTAAATACGGGATATCATTATGTCCTACAATCTTAGCACATTTGCCGTTTTTAATATTTTTTACCGGGACACAACTGCCCATAGAGGGACTGCCCCTCGCAAAGTGGGACAGGTGGTAATCTTAGTCGCTACTCCTATGTCGGTGCGGCGTGCTGACATGCTGCGGTACACCTTCTCTGGGTATGCCCACTGACGGTGCATTGCGGGACAAACACGGTGTTACGCATATCCTTTGTTCCTTGGACGGGTACACTTAGGGCTTCGTGGGTTGTATTTGCTTCTCCGTTTTGTTGGGACGGGTACTATGTTGCATACTCTATGTGCGTTTCATTCTGCACGGGCCCTGGCTGCTGCCATTACTATTATGGGCAGACCGTGGCAGTCAGCACATTAGGTTGCTCATCGCCTGCCGGCTTAGCCACGCCTCCGGACGCATCCTACTTGGGCTTGCTCACGTACACTACGCACGTGTCTGTGGTTGCGGCACGCTCTCATTACTATGCATATGGCGCTACTACGCCGGCTATTCACTGCACCGCCGGCGCAGGCCTTACACCGGCCTTGCGCCGAGCTTCATGAATCCCAGGGAAGGTTTTGTTTGAAGGTGATCTTGACAGTATTTTAGAGTGTAAAGAAGCATTTTGGCAGTTGTATTTAGGTGCAGATAGCACACACGGATTAAATGAATTGATAAATTTGAAATGTTTTTTATTATATAGGTGAATTTATATGTACATATTTTATACATTCCTTTATATAAAATAATTTTTTTAACTTTAAAGAAAAATAGAAAAAAATGTATTTTATAAAATCAATGATACACAGAAGTACTTATTTATGTAAGTTTTCTGTCTAAATTGGTTTGATGTCATTTCCTGTATGTCATTAGAGATAAGATATAAAAGGAAGTTTGGGTAGGGTAAATTGTTTTTCTGAAGAAGTTCACAAAATAAAAAGTGGATAAAAGTGCTAAAAAATACACTGTGATAGTGTGGTCTTTGGATTTGTGTTGCAGGACTGGTTCTGTTTGTGGTTCATTTTTGGCTTTTAGAGTTCTCTTGATATATTGTAGGCATCTAGAAGCAAACCCTTGTATCATATGTGGAAAATAGACATTGGATAAAATAGAGTAACATTAGAAAGGTAATATAAAGATGGATGGACCATGAAGGAAAACAGAGACTGACAGACACAGGATACTAAGCATTGTTGGTGTGGGCATATTTCAGCTCAATGAGTGGAAATAAAAGAAAAACTTTACTGTACAGCAATACATTTGGTAGATCCCTTTCCATAATGGAATATTATATACAGCATGAGTAAGGAAGCAGTTGCTGTGTTTATTTGAGTTTGGATACGAAGGATGCCTCACATATTATTACAATCATTCTCCATATTTGTTTCTTTGTTACTGTTTGTAATGGAAGTACACAACTATTCATCAACAAGGATCATGCATCTCAACCTCCAAGAATTGTAGAGACCATCCAGATTTTTTCCCTGTATTTTTTATTTGTTCCTTATAAAAGTTCTGATTTTCTGGCATATCATTGAGGGTGGAAATCAGTATATGACATACATTTGAGTTTCAGACTTCATGTGCTTCAGGCATGCACACTAATACACAACCTGTTAATCTAGCAACTTTCTGTTCATAACAGCAAATTTTAAAATATGTTCTTGATTTTGGCCTTTGTCCCTCCCCATCATTTTTGGCTTGTACAAAATTCTTCCTCAAAGAGGTAGAGAGGTATGGAAAGTACTATGCACTGTTTAATATCCACTTGAACTAACCACAGTGCAAATAGAAGTGACCTCCATTAAATGTTTTCAACTGAATAACATACAAAGCTTTGAAGAATATTCAAAAGGAAATGGATGGATGTCAAGAGAACTTTGTAAGCAGGCAATGTGCATTGAAAGTTTCACTTAATGCTTACATTCTAATTGGAGCAGCAGGTACCTACTAATAAAACTGGTTTCTTGTATGTTTGTCTTGATATGAATAACTGCTGTAATACTAACAAAACAAGAAGATTTGAAATGCAGATATCATTAGACTTCATAACAGATATCTTTAATATTCATAGTAACTTGTATTTACTGTGGATACAGTGTACATGAAATGAAATGGTATTGAGGTAAAGGAAGACACAAAATGCACCAAAATAGTAATTGGAGGAAAAGTTTGAGCACTCCATATGCCATACACATCCATATGCAGAAGTATAATGTCACACTCTTCCAGAATGTTCCTCTTTTCACTTGCTGGCAATTTGCATGACGTTGTTAGAAACTTTCACAGTCTGAGCCGTTTCTCCATTTCCTCTCTCAGTTTGTATTTCTGAATCTAGAACACAATGTCAAGAGACTAATTAGGAGTGAAAACAAATATGAGAGAGCTTTGTAGTTTGCATTTTAATGTACTGTTTTACTGTGTTTGGTCAATTGCCATGCAGGAAGAAGAGCATAACCAGTACCTATATTTGTACACTAGTCACACAATGCAGAAAAACACAATTCATATCTGGGAATGTTACTGTTTGACATTTTTATCAGAACTTAACTTCTTTGCATCATAATTCGTAATGCCAGTGCTTTTGTATTTGAAACATATTGAAACCATAAGTTATATTTACTCTAACATATTTTTACAATGGGCGATTCAAATATATGACAGAAATATTACATTTACAATATATTTGCACAAGTAACCCAAAAGTGATGTCACAGTTGACCTGCCTTTATACTTTCTTAAATGAGGAGTGTATCAGGCTACTAATGGCCATTTTTTGAATGCTGGTAGATCAAGGAAATATTGTCAAGATAATATTTATATTTAGGGAATGATTGGTATCTTCCCATATGGAGAAACATTATTGTTTTCTACCACAAAACATGCATTATCTCCCTGGTTCTCTAAAAGTTGTTAGTTTTGTTCAGTCTGCCAGCATTTAATTGAATGGTTGTTGATAGATCAACATGATTCCTTTGCATATTGCCTGCTGCTTGCCCAGATGTAAAGGCATGGTCTGCTAGTAACATGCTGAGCACAGACTGCTGTGCTATGAAAAGTTACTATCACACACTATTGGCATTTCACTTAACACAATAATTCTGCTGCCTATAAGTGGATGTTGGAGTAACAGAAGCACAATATTCAATCACAAAATAAAATGTTGCAGAGTGAAATTACTAGCACATATTGAAATGCTTTTAAATGTTGCAAAGTTCTGCTTTATGAAAATGAAGGAGACAGAATATTTAAGTAACAGAGAGATAGGGAGCAATATAGGGCAAGAAAGCCTTTTTATTGTCATGCTTTAGAAAAACAAGTTTCCATTTTTAGGATCTCTTTGCTGTGCGATCTTTAAAAATTATACTGTGTAATATGACTGTTGTCAGAGGCCATCCATTGTAATTTATGTCTCCTAGACAGTAAAATTTACACAATCAATGAATATGAGAATGTGAAGGTGATTAGCAAACATTATTTTGCATATGAAACCATAATTTCCTAAAATCCTTGTGCAAAGTGATATGGCAGCAATTTTGCACCAGTCCTGGTAAATATTTTAACTTTGTAGCACTACTTTATTCATGAGGTTCTGCTGATAATTAACTTTTAAAGATTATGTGAAATGGCGCAATTGTAAAAACATGTGAACTATACAAGAAACTCAAAAACTGTGTGACCTTGCAAAGTATACAAGTCAGGCACAAATGAGGAAAGTATTACTTTTAAAAACTGTTCTTTCCCTCTGCTGCTGCCAGCCCTCAGATCCTGTCTTGGTCTGCTGGTCCATTCCTTCCCCCTCATTGTGATGACAATTGACCAAAGGGGGTATTTACTTGTGCAGCCACCAATGTGGTTTGATTTCCGTGCTGTACAGTCCTATCTCTATTGTACATGTCCAGTAACACATCAAAGGTTTATAAAAAGTTGTGTTCATTAATACAACAGATTTATGAAAAACATTATATAGACCAAGAAACCTTTGGAAGTCTGGATAAAGAAGTGACTAAGGAAGTAAAACATATAAAGAACAAAATCTAGAGACTTTTGAAAGGTATAAAAAATAAATATGGACATGGGAGAGAAAGAGAGATCTGATATAGTGCAATATTTATGCAAAGGTGAAAACTAAATTAATCAACACAAAAAAAGTCAGTCCCAAAGATATTTGAAGAGAAATACAGGCAAAAGCATCCAGATATGGAAAAATTCACAACAAAAAAAAAAAATAAGATCACAAAGAGCAAATGTAGGACAGAAGATTAAAGTTAAAAAAAAATGGAAGATGAAGTTATGGAATACTTGCAAAGTGAAGGATTTAGTACAGAAAGTCTAATACATGTTGCCTCACAGCATGATAAAAGAACAAGTCCTCAAAGTAAGGAAAAACAGGAGAAGCAGGAGATATCTGAAGAAGAAATATGGACATAGGAAACAAAAAAGGATTTTTTTTCAAAAGTCTTTACTGAATTTTATAATTAAAACATATATAACAACAATAAAGACATATGTCATCAATAACGTAGCAACAATAATTGGCAGAACTTAGTACATATCTATAAAAGAATCACAATTAACAAACTATATACAAAGGTGCCCTTTACCTCTTACATGAACTAAACATTTGAGCAAACATGTATTAGTTATTCAAAATTAATTTATAAAGCTAGTCGCCCTTACAGATGAAAACTGAAAAATGCGTAAATAAGCAATAATATAGGTAAAGGAAAAACTGAACCCCAACACTCAGGGATATTGAGTAAATATTATCTTTAGTGTGATAGGTGTTCAAATAATAAACTCCAATAATTAAGGAAGTGTGGATGTAATTTTTGACTGTACATTAAGCTTTTATGGGCTATTAGGTACTTGATTGCCAGTGGCTTAAATCCTTTCCAAGAGAGGTGAGAGTTGTCCTTCCAGTTCAACACAGTATAAAATTTAATTAAGGTAAAAAGAGTAACAAGTACATATATCTGTAGTTTTGTCAAACCTGGAGGAGGGATATGCAGCATAGCAAATCCCCAGGAAAGGATGTTTTCTTCTTAGCCCATTTTTTGTAGTTTGATTTTTAGTGAGCACCAAAGTTTAAAGGAGCATTTGCAGCTCAAAAAAAATATGTAAAAGATCTGCCTTTTGAGAATCATACTAAGGACATAATGGGGATGTTTCAGGGTCAAACTTATTGAGGACAGTTGGGGTAAGATAAGATTTATTTAAGATCATTAGTTGCATATAATTAAGTTTTTTTAAAGGAGATTGATTTTGTAGTTATCTGTATGGATCGAATTTTTTGATGGAGTGTGATCAATGGACTAGTTCAGTCCAATAGTTGGCTATGAGAACTTCATTTTGGTATCTAGTTGGCATAATAAGTTTATATGTACTTGAAATCATTTTCTTTTTCATTGAGAAGAGGTTCCAAAGAAAGAAAAAGAGATTTAATATGGTTCAATATTTATGCAAAGGAGAAAGAAAAACTAATCAATACAAAATTTAGCAGCACTAGATATTTAAAGAGAAATACAGACAAGGGAATCTGGACATGAAATATTTTATAATACAAAAAAATAAGAAAACAAAGAGGAAAAGTAGAAGAGAGTATTAGTAATGGAGAAGTTAAAGAAATAGAAACTGAGATTATGGATTACTGCAAAGTGAAGATTTTAGTGTAGAAAATCTAACTCAGATAACACCACAGCAAGATAGAGCAATGGATCCCCAAATTAAGGAGAGACCTGTGGAGCAGGAAACATCTACTCAGTTACCATATAAAGATACTTTAGAGCCTTTCATAGGAAACCAGTACAAATGTTCAGTTGAAGTTGCACATCAAGAGAAGGAACAGGAAACTATGTTACTCTGACGCAGTCAATGTTGTGGAGTGATAGGCCAGTGAGCTCCTATATGAAAGAGCAACAGACAACACAGGATGAAACCGAAGAGAATGTGGCACAATAAGATGTTCTGGAAGTTTCTATAGAATGCCCACATGAAATATCAGCAGAGGCAGAAAAACTTAGAAGATATGCAGATAAAGAATGTGCTTTCAGTTTAGAAGAAAATGATCTAAGAGAAGAGTTGTTTGATTTAATAGAAATCATTGAAGTATCGAACAGAGAAAACTATAAAGCAATTAAGACAAGATGTATCACTGTTAGAAGAATATAGAAGAGGGAAAAGATCAACTGAAATACTCAGGAAGATAGACATGATAAAACCAATGTGCAGTATCAGAACAGATCAGGATCTATCCTGCACTATCGCAAATAATAAACTAAAAAGATCAGCAGAGGCAGAAAAACTTAGGAGATATGCAGATAAAGAATGTGGTCTCAGTTTAGAAGAAAATGATCTAAGAGAAGAGTTGTTTGATTTAATAGAAATGAGCAGACGTGTTAAGATCAATGAAAGAAATCAACTACAGAAAGTCAATAAGACCCCAAAAGTTAGAAGTTTGATAAAACGAATGAACACAATAATTAGGAATATCCATAGAGATTCATGTGATATAGTAGAAGTAAATAGGATATAATACTGTGCAACTAAATTAATAACAGATAAAGTCTTACCACAAAAACATGGGGTAGTAAGGGAAAGGAATGGGAGATTTTGAATGCCATCATTGAAGTATCAAACAGAGAAAACTATAAAGCAATTAAGACAAAAAGTGTCACTGTTAGAAGAGTATAGAAGAGGGAACAGATCAACTGAAATACTCAGGAAGATAGAAATGATAAAACCAATGTGCAATATCAGAGCAGATCAGGATAACAAATAATAAACTAAAAATATCAGCAGAGGCAGAAAAACTTAGAAGATATGCAGATAAATATATAAAGGAAAAGCACAAAATAAGAAATTTACTAATGACCCAAAAATGTTTTATAGAGAATTGGGAAACACGACAAAAAGGAATTGAAGAACTGCCAAAAAAAAGAAGAAATAGATACATTTTGGAAAAATATCTACGAAAAGCCTGTAGAGCATAACAAAGATGCTAAATGGATAGAAGTATAAGAAAGAATATGAAGTTCAAATGCACAGGACATGAAATGGGATGAAGTAACTGCCAGAGAGATTGAAACAAAGTTAAGAAAAGCTACTAATTGGAAAACCTCAGGCCCGTACCTAACTTCTGGCTTAAAGTATTAACATCTTTACATGAAGATTTAGTCATGAGTAAGAACTATTTATATGTAAAGCCCGGAGAGCAGTATCCAAAGCCAGGAACACGCAACTACGAATTCACTGTTTATTGTTAAAAACAACACACTGTCATTAACGCTTTTACAAAAAACAATTTCGTTTTCATCCTCCACACTGGACTTCATCAGATGTTGAACAGACCTACAAAATCTACTTATATATACTTAATTAAAAATCCTAACCAATAGAATACTAACCAATTAATTCAAATCTACAAATCAACTTCACATTTGGGCTCATAAATATTCATAAATATTATGTCATGTCTGTCTAAAATCACTTTTTCAAAAAAATCATTTATATAAATACTTTTACTGACTTGTTAAATTACTTAAATTACACAACCCAACTTGTAAAAATTTAATAACAAATAATAAATTAATGATTAAAAAGACCTAACTAAAATTGTTATAAAATGTTATTTATGGCTTTAGATAAAAAACTAACAAAGCACTGCCATTTCATGAAATAGCACCACCTAGTGTAGAAAAGGTCTATTACACTAATTCTCATAATTTAGATGCCTTTAATTTTAAAAGTGGAAGTATGGATACGTGTTCATTTAAACCTGGTGTTTTATTAGCTTCTAGTGTTACTTGCCACCATAGTTCCCTATAACTTAGTGTCCTCCCAAGGACCCCCTCTACTACTAGTTTTAATATGCTCTATCACAAAAAAATTGAATTTACTCTAAAGTTTGTGTTCCAGGTACACTTGTTGCACATGACCCCGGTATGCACATGACACTACAGGATTCACTTGGCACCTCTCCTGGTTAATTGATCTACCTTTTTAATGATAATGAAGATGCACACAGCACCTTGCAAGACTATTGTTGTTACATTATTATTGGATAGGAACTGTTGTGTTAATTTAAATAAACTACTTGAAGTAATGTATTTAAACAATGTTAAAATGGTTGCTTGTATTAATGAAACATGTCTTTCTGAAGAAGTCTTGATATTAAAGAAGAAGAAAGCACTAAATAAATCAAGAGTTACTGGTGTTTTCCTTTTAATTCTTTTTTGAATGCTTTTGCGTCACAAAGTTCATTCTTAATATATATATGGATCTAGGACGTTTGATCGAAAGATCCATCGTCCGAATCCATAACCACCGAACACACTTTAACGAAAGTGCTTTCATCGAAAAAGCGCTTTCGTTAAAGTGTGTTAACAAAAAAAAAACCACTACATTAACGTTTTTGCCTGAACCCCCCATGTGAGGGGGGCTGTGCCCCCCCACTTTAATATTTTCCCTCCAAGATCTCACTACAATGGGGAAAAGGGAATTTTCCCTTATCCGCACTGTAGTACGACCTCGACAACAGGCATACTTATGCGAAAGTGCTTCTTCGGTGAAAAGCACTTTCGTGTGAGTATGCTCCACCTTAATGGATTTGGACGTTTGATCTTTCGATCAAACGTCCTAGATCCATATATATATATATATATATATATATATATATATATATATAAAATCATTTTCTGCACTCCTGTATGGCTGCTACCGTTCTACTGTAGCTTTATTCCTGTTGCTGCAAGTGCTGATGAAAGTGGCACAACAAAGCAAGTGTGTCACAAAACCTCTGCACATGATCTTTAATTTACTGCGGAAATGATGTATGCAGCAATGCCTTTCAAGTTAATAGTGGAAGGAATGTGCAAGTGTGTGGGCAAAAGTAAAGTGCTTTACTGAAAAACAATGGTGTTAAATGATAGGTTTGTTACATACCAGTGACATAAAAAAAAATGTGAATGGTTATGAAGCAGACAATAGCTAGGGAAATTCACAATTATTTAATGGACTTGACTTAAGGTATATCGTTGCTAACTAAATATATTTATTTATTTATTTTGTTGACCAGTTTTGTCCCAATGGGAATATAGCCTAATTGAATCTGTAGTCATGGTGAATAGATGAAATTCTATTACATTCCAGCAAAGGGTGTTCATCAGCATTTCTCTGTTGGATAATTTTATGGATGGATCTGGATCAGGTCAAAGTACAGTTTCACATGAAACCACAACACACAGTGGTGAAAGTAGATGGCTTGACTTGACAAGTAAGGTATTTAAATCAAATAGATTACCAGTGATTGCTGGTGATACTATCAAGGGTAGAAAAATATGATTATGAATTAAGGCAACTCGCAAAATGAGACAGTGTTTGAAAATACTGCTAAGATAAGTTCTGGGTGTCCTTCTGTTGTTGTTGTAGAAAAAAGAAAAGGACAGGAGAACAACAATGATGAATATGCTCTGGGTAAGATATCTTAAGGAAGGTGAATCACTGTGTTTGATGTTAGGGGCATTTATGAAGGCTAGTCTGGCAGTTAGTGGAGAAGATTAAGGTAATGAATTGTTTAGCTGCTCCCTGTAGTGCAGGGTTTAATTCTCTCACCCTCCCATTGCCTGCTACATGGTTCTGAATAAATCACTTAACTGGGCAGTGCTCTGGAGCAACTGGGCTATGCTCCTCAGTGGTCTCCTGACCAGCATTATTTGCAACTACCTATGAAGTAATGACAGATTTTAATATTACTATTGTCATCAAACAAGGGTGCTTTTTGTGAAGGAGGGCCCATGGATAACTGACTTTTGGTAGCAAGTAATGCAAGTCCTTAAACTGACAAAAGATAGAACTTTAAATACTTTTTTTGCCCTGAAACTGTACAGGATTTTTGGTTAGAAACAGAAACTGTACTTAATGCTGTGCAAACCAGAAATTAAAAAAAGGAAAGATAGCGAGCGGCCTAGCATAAATTAGCTTAGATGATCTTCATTGGAATGCAGACAGGAAAAAGAAAAACAGATTATTGAGATAATTGCCAGAAAAGAATTAGCCTCCCATTTAGTGAGAACTACAGCAATATATAGGTTCATAGGTTCATATGTAGGTACTAGGCTAAAAACTAAGCATATGAGATTTGGGAGACATAAATTGAAAGCTGAATATTTAATACAGCACACAGTGATTGAAACTGTAGTCTCATTTAAGGACCTGGGTATATGGGTAGATTCAGATATGAGTTTTTCTAATCATATCAACCAATTGGCTAATGATAGTTACAGAACTATAAGTTGTATAAAAAGATTTATAAAGTCTAAGAAATAAAACATAATGAAGTCATTGTATGTTAGTTACATTAGACCCAAACTTGAGTATTGGATTAGTAATATGGAAACCCTATAGGAAAACAAGCATGAATAAACTGGAAAGAGTACAGCGGAAATATACTAAGGGCATCCATGGATGTGAAAATCTAAGTTATTATGAAAGACTAAAATATCTGAACTTGTACAGTGTCTCTTACAGATATTTTAGAGTAGATCTTATTCAGGTATACAGGACATTTAGGGAAAACTACCTCTGGGAATGTTTGGGGTTATCAAAAAGTACTAGAGAATTATCAGATAACCCATGTAGAAGATTCTATTGGAATGAGAAGTGTACTAATTGGTTCCCTGACAGAGTAGCTGATGCTTGGAATAGATTATCAAATTACTTTAAAACAGGTACTAGTTTAGATATTTTTAAGAACAGCCTGGACATTTATTATGGGAACAAGTGTGTTGACATATTGGCAAGCTAGGAGGACTGAATGCCCGTGCTTGAAACATTTGTATGTATGTATGTAGGCTATCGGCCCAAGGGCCTAAGTAAGCCTAGCCAACAAGGATCCCTGGCTTAAGTTCCCAGGTAAAGCTTTGGGTGCTAATTTATTTAAAGGCAAAAATACATAAAGAGTAATTAACTGGCATGCTCCTTTGGTAAGGGGAAAGTGCAAGAAGTCTGGGAAATATTTAGATCATTTCTGAAATGGACAGACAAATTCATTTGAATGGACATTTAATGTATAGAGACAGGGAAACAGATGAAAGAGAATATGTTAGATGTTAGAATATGAAAGCTGACAAAATAGTGAAAATAACTTGAGAAATCATATAGAAAATTATTACAGGGAAGAAATTAAACAACTCTTGTATTATAAGTAATGTTAAGAGTTACATGGAAAATAATGTTAGAGTAGGTATCCCTTTTCTAAAACAGACACTGGTAGCTAAAAGACGATATATAAAAGGAAGAGGTTAGCATCATATTAGATGATGGAAACAGCATCTGGATTAAATACAGTTTTAAATAATTGGATAGAGTTTTGATAGATTTTTAAATAGTAACATATTTAGTGATGCAAACCGATAATAATAATAATAATAATAATAATAATAATAATAATAATAAAATATAAAATAATGGTAGGATAAGGGCATACACTTATAAGAAAGAGTACTACAAGTTTGGAAAGCTGAATAAAGAAGGTGTTCAAAGAGAAGATAAAAATATGAGCAGCATGGGAGGCAAATGTACTTTGTTCAAAGAAGACAGAAAGCCATATCTTCCTTTTTTCTGCATACGGTAAGGAGAGAACTATATTATGGAAAAGGCTGTTACTTTAGGAATATGGTAGATACAGATAAAAACAAAGTTGGTAGCAGTTATTTTTTTAACAGTGAAATTTAAAGAGTTTGATTCCTGGGACTGTTTTTAAATAAAATTAAACAAGTGAATTGTTTCAGATAAGTATCCACAGGAAATACAATACCCACATAAAAGATCGCAAGGTGCTTAAGTTGGTTAACATTATGAATGTCCCAGCAGAGGGCAGTATTGGGTATGAGTATTAAATAGCTTACATAAGTGTCAGTTAAGTATATTTGTCAAAGCATTAAATGAATGGCATATGATGACTATAATGAAGTTTCGGTATTAGCTTTAAGATACCTAACACTCAGATGAGGGCTGTTGTAAATGTGTATATACTCAATAGGGTAAAATGTATGGGTAAACAGGGATATGTCTAAGTCCTCTTTTACTGGGATTGTATGTTAATTTAGCTGATAAATAACTTAAACCATTTGAAGATTATGAGAATTAAAGGATAAGAAGGATAACATTTTCTAATAATGTCGGCTAATGCTGAAAACACTTCTCTATGTGTAAGGGACAAGAAAAGTATAACACTTAGAATGAGTTTAAGAAGAATAACTTAAAATATTTTGGTTTTGAGGCAAATTAAATACATAAAATGATTTGAGAAGAAGAGACAGGTGAGTACAAGTTTCAGCAAAAGTATTTAAAATATTGGGTGTTAATGTAAAGGATGAGGAACTATGAAAATAATGGAGTGGAATTAATAAAATATAAAATGCTGTTATGTTTTGGCAGTTGTACAAAACAGTCTTTTAAAATAAAGTTTATTTAAATAAATTAATGTTATTAGGCTGGTTGGGTGCATATTTTACAAGTATTTTATTGTTACCAAGGCATTATGATGTCAGGATGATGATGACATGTTGCTGAAACAGGCTAAATCCCATTAAAAGGGAATTTTACATTAATTAATCAAGGCTGGGATGAAAATTAATACCATCTAATCAATTCTATTTTATGTATTTTCTCTAGTATAAAGTCAGAGAAACTGAAGAAACTGTATTAGAGGAATGATTAAAGTCCAAGTATACTACAAATCTGAGAAAATGTGGAGGTAAAAAAGTAAGGCATACAGAATATGGAGATCCTAAGCAGTAAGAACAATACAGAACTAAAGACTAAATGACTGAAGAAAGATAACTATAAAAAGGTTGTAGATGATATGTATTCACAGTAGCAAATTAAAGATAAAGCATATTGTTAAGATCTATACATTTATGAGGACTTTACAATGACTGGATAACCACAATGTAGTAGAAGGCCAAGGAGGAAGGAATATATATGTATATGTATCTATCTGTCTGTATATCTGTCTATATATAGAAGACAAATATTACATACATATATATTCAAGGAAAGGAAGATATGGAGACATTTAGATTCATCAAGGCTGGCTTAAGCTTTGATATTTCTGAAATAAATGGAACATAGTTAGTTATTACTTACGAAAACAGCATAGATTCATGGGAAGAAAAGAGAAAAAATTGTTGTTTTATGAGAACAGGAACTGGTAGAAGTGGTAGCCTGTGCTACCAAATAGGACAATGAAATTATATGTTCAGATATCCTTACATTTGTTAAACATGAATGGTAATGAATAGTTAGAAGGAAATGGAATGTTTTACTCTTCTAGTGTGATGATATTCACAGCTTATTGAATAATTTAATAAAAAGCTCCTAGTATTGCATTTTCTCAATACATGCAATGTGGATTTTAACACCCACCTAAATTACCACTAACTCAGGCAGATAGAACCTTGGTGTAACATCTTATTCAAAAGACCACACCTTAGGCTGTCAGCATACCCATCATGCTGCTCTGAAAAGTGATTTGTATTTGTAAAGGTGCTCTGAACTTCATTTGCATTATTTTGCACCCTCACTTGTTTACCTCACCATTAACAGTATAGCATACAGAAGCATCAAGATTTCTGTGTGCCCAGTGTTGTATTTTTTATTCTGTAGTTATTCCACTTAGTATCACGCACTCCTTTATCCTATGAACCTACCAAAAGAACACAAATATTAAATATTTTCACTTATCTGAAGCATCTGTGGCTGACACAGTAGGTGATTTCTTCATGTACATCTAAGTACACGAACAATCAGTGCTATACTCTTAATATTACAAGACACATAGCAGAACCTACCTACCACCTTGTAGACTATGTCATGTAATCATTAGTTGGTGCAAAGCAACTTCAACTGTAAAGTACAGTGAGTGATCATGTTTCTTACGATGATGAACAAACATCCAGTCATCATGTCATATTCTTTAAAATTAGTCATATTTCTAAAAATCTATTAACGTCAACTAAAGCAAACAGTAAAATTATAGCTTCCTAATATGATAGATGGCCTAATAACAATTTTCTGAAATTTCTTTTTATGAAGTTTATTCCTAGTGGGTTCTGGCATTATCCTATACTAGAGGATTCTGGTATTTTCTGAGTGGTGTATTTGAGTTTTTTCATTACTACCTCCTCCAGGCTCTTCTGTGTAAGACTGAAAACCAATTACCTGGGTTTGATTTCCTTGTTCATAAATCATCAGATGTTATCCTCTGCATACGATGTAACAGAACAGCTCAGAAGAAGTGCATTTTGCAGAAGGCCTTATACCTGCTTCCAGTCACATACATCTGAACTTCACATATGTATCCACACACACACACACACACACACACACACATACACACACACACACACACACACACACACACACACACACACACACACACACATATATATGCATGTGCGCACCCCCACTCACACATGGTTGCACAGCATTTGAGAAGGGAGAAAGCTCCAAAACAGTATACTCCAGTCTCTGGCAATCACTTAAGCTACTCTTACATGAGCTGGAAAGTCATTTTCAAAATTTAGTGTACTAAGGACCCACAGAGAATCCGTAAAACAATTATTGTTTCAGAGGAGCTTTTATTAAATGTTAAAATATCATTCTATTTAATACTTATTTTTAAAAGCTTTCAGATTTACAGAAGTAGGTGCTTCTTATAGGCTGAAAACTCATTTCTCCCATTACTTTTTTAAGTTCAATGCAGCTTGACAGGCTATGATAAACATGCTGTATGTAGTATAAAGTCTCAGTGTGGGGTTGGGGCCATAAGATTCTAAGCAGCAGTTTGCTTTTAAAGTTCCATCTAGTGCTGTTGTTTGTTCTGTTGTGAGAATTACAACCATCTTTGTATGTCACTAAGTAATGGATTCATATTTTGAAAACTTCCAGATATTTTTAATTTTGTAAGTTTTATAAATTTTTTGTAAAATTACTTTATGCCATTACTGCAGTTGCATTTATTTTATTTAACGTCTTTGCAATGTATCAATCATTAAAATCATGTTTTAGGTCAGATTTCAGCAATGAGTCTATTTGCAGGTGATAAGATACAATGATAATTAACTGTTTAAAACAGCAAAGGAATAAGTAAACAGTAGCAGTGTTTGGTCATATACTTGACATTTCCATGCAGCTCCACTTAGTGTTGAATCCATGTACTGTGTTTTTATCCTATGTAATGCTTAGGAAATCCCTAGGAATACGATAAAATCTGATTGTGCAACATTGCTTTCTCCTCTCTTATGTATACCTTATTAATAATATTTCAGAAAATGTATCTTTAGACATTTTTATTAAACATATTTTAATAGGTGACACGTACACATGCAGTGTACAAATAAAAAAACATGTTTCTATTATTTTCATGCAGTATACATATATGTTTTCTTTTTAACAATTTACTCCAACATGACATAGGTACACAAAGTAAAAGAAAAGCCTTGTAATTTCCATTATTTTCATGTAGTGTACATACAAGTTTTCTTTTAACAGTTTTCATTCACAACATCAACATATAAATTGCTGAATGCCAGCCTTCCCTTAAGTTTCACTCCTCTTCCAGAACATTATTCTGCATATATCGTTTCTACAAATTACATTTATTTCTATGTAATTTGCTCCTTCCCTTTTTTAAGGGTCCTACTTCCAGTTAATTTACCTCCTTTTTAATATTTAATACTTCAGTTATGATTGGTTTAGCTTTTTATTTCTATTTTCTAGTAAGTGCTTTTTTGGCAATCAATAACATTAAATGCAATATTCCAAAGTTTCAAACATTTTTTCCCAACATTTCTGATAAAGTACTCTCTAAGGAACTTTTAAAATCTGCCAACGCATTACATTTCCCAAAATATGTTCCAAGTTTTCTTTATCTTTTCAATCACACTTCTAACATTTGCTATCTACCTGAGGAACAATTCTCTTCTGTCTGCTTGTAGTGTACATATATCTATACAAGCACTTCCATGCAGAAATCCTAAATATTCTAAACTTTATTGCATACTTGGGAGCCATACAGATGTTCTCCCAGTGTTCCTGTGTAAATTGCCTTTCCAGTTTCTCTTCTCATTAATCCGTACAACTATCATACAATATGTTATGTACCCTAGTAATTAACTCTTTTTAACATCAGCTTTTGATATAGACTTAACCAAAAACTCAACCTGTCTCTGTAATTGGATATAAAAGTTTTTAATATCAGGTTTTTGCTGAATGTTATTATTAAGTAGATGTGCATCTTGATTTCAAGTATTTAACTAATTACTTTAAATGTATGTACTGTGTATTTCAAATGAACTCTGGATAACATTTGATAACTCTGAATGTAAAAGCATATACACATCCTATATGTGTAAATTTATACTGAATTTGTAATCCAGTGGGCAGTCACTAAAAGAACATTGTCAGAAAACCCATATTATGTTTTGAACCCTGATACTCTTTAAATGAATGCTGTTTTGATTTAAAAAATACATATCTGTGGATTAATATCCACACTCACATGAGACATAGTAGAAAAACAGCAATAATATGTCAGCATTTGATACCAATGTTTCTGACTTTTTAAATGTACCGATCAGTGGAATGCAAAATAGTATGCTGTGTGTGAACAGTTTTTAACTGTAAACTCTACTCTTCATATCTAATAAGGAATTTCTTCACCTTTCATCCCAAGTAATTTTTAGCACGCTTTCCTTTTTAGTCCAAAAAAGTCAGAAAAATATACAGTGACCAGCCCTTCTCAACCTCTCTATCCAGTATTTTCTCACTGATAGAAATCAGAAACAACAGTGTCTGGAGAGCTACGTGATAAGGACTAAAGATCTCTTTCCTGCCATGTAGGGCCTCCCTATATAGGAAATGAACACTAAGAATTGACTTAATAGAAACTATAAAATTAGGCTAGATTGTTAGCGACCCTAATAAAGACATCCTTCTGACTTGATACTAACTGTGGAGTGGTATGCACACTTAATGGGGCACAGTTACTAGGTATTTCTGTTATATCCCTTCTTCTTCTGGCTTTTCCCGGTTAGGGGTCGCCACAGTGGATCACCTGTCTGCTCATGATTGGCAGTGGAGTTTTACAGTGTCGAGTTGCCAGCCCGGTGCCCAACCTTCCACAGAAGGCACACACACACATCCACTCATACCTAGGGCCAATTTGGAGTGTCCAATCCACCTGCAGCATGTCTTTGGGATGTGGGAGGAAACCGGAGCACCCGGAGGAAACCCACATGACCACAGGGAGGACATGCAGACTCCACACAGAAGGCACCCCAGCCAAGGATTGAACCAGAAAACCTCTTGCTGTGAGGTGACAATGCTAACCACTGCACCACTGTGGCCGCCCGTATTTCTGTTATGTCCCTACTTAGCTAAATTACTACTTAGTATTCATCAAAGTGTCCTCCTTACTTTTAATTATCAGATCTGATGTTGTCAGTTTTCATTCTGTCCACAACTGATGGGTTTGGATCCAATCCATTAAATCTGACTTGGTTGTTGCAAAGGTTTGTGGCAACTTAGAACTCTCATGCTTCTCCCTTACCCAAAAAGCACCAAGCCCAGATCTCATTTGCCACCTCACAGCAAAAGACATGGTTGTAGACTCTCCAGCTTTAAGTATAGCTAAGTGCTTTTTTTCTTGTTAATAATTTCTTACTTTTTTATTTTTCCTGTTTGTCTTTCTCTTGTCTTATAGTAGTGTACTCTGTAAATTAGTATTAGTAAGTTTTCTCCCTTTACGCTTTTTCTGTCTCCTACGCTTGTCGTAGCTCTTAGCTACCTTTGTAGGTACTTTTTCATTTTTCTTTCCCCCTCATTTTGTCTTTAAAAAAACATCTTTATAGTCTTTCTGAATAGTTTACTGTTAATTAGACCTTATTCTTATAGTTACAGTTTTGCAGTGTATTTGTTCTTGTTGTTGTTACTCTTTTGTTCCTAACATCCATTTTGTTTTAGAATGTCAGAAAAAGAGAAAAGCTCAGTAGACTTTAAAAAATGTGGTAAATGCTGTCAGAAATTCCCCCTTTCTGACTCACATATACTCTGTGTGTATTGTGTTGGATCACTTTATGCCCAAGAAAGCTGTTCTATTTCTTGTGCATTCAAACCAAGGACCCTGACTGAATGCAAGAACAAACTAATTTTGAAGGGATTACTTCTGTCCTCCTTTAGCGAAGCGCTATCTGGAGCTTCTTCTCAAAAATCAAGAAAAATGTCTCCAATTCTCCAAGCACCACAACAGCCTCTTCTAAGACTTAGTCATTTAAAAGATCTTTTCTGGATCCATCAGATACCTCCAATCCAAAAAGGAAAATACCAAAATGTTCAGATCTGACTTCTCGTTTGGATCAGAAACACATTAAGAAACAGTCCTTGGATACATCTGCCTCTTCAGATCTGAAAACATTAACATTTAAAGACAGATTGGATCAAACCCTCATGGATCCAATACAAAGAACTGCAGCTGTGGTAATTTTACCCAAAACGAGATACTCACCCTCAGCAGACCCGGTTCCATTCAGGGTCCCTTCTCCTTTTTTAGAGAGACCAAAATCTCTTTCAGAAATGTCCCCTCACTCTTCCAGAAGCCTTACAGAAGAAGATGTGGAGAGGTTAGTGAGAAAGATTCTCTCTGCACAGAGCCAGCCAGTGATCCTTTCAGCTCCTACCCCACTCAGTCAGGAGATCCATACATCCACTACTTCATCTTTGTCAGTTTCCTCTCTGACTCCTTTCAAAGTCTTGGAGCCCTTGGATACAAATCACCTGGGCCCATTGGCTTGCTTTGGATCTGAGGATAACTTTATCCTTGGATCCGAGGCTTGCTCTGAGCTCTTTGGTTTAGTCAGATCAGGAGAGCTCTTGGAGCCGATTCTACCCTGTTTGGTTTGAGGAGCTTCATTCATCTCCAAGGTTTTTGGATCTGTCTCTACACATTGTAGCCTTAGCAATGGCCAGTTCAGCTCTGACTTCAGCCTTGGGTGGACTGTCCTTGGGGTAGGTTGGCATTGTGAATCTGAGACTTACTGTTTCGCATCTTGGATCCTATCCCTCACTGTGCTGCCTCTACATCTGGAATCTCAACTATCCCCTCCATAGGGACTGCCAGTACTGAAACCTCAGGCTTCCCATCATGGGATCCCCACTTCCTCTGACACCTCCCAGAGTATCCCACCAAAGAGGTCACTAGGAAGAAAACATGTAAAAGGAAACATTTAGATTCCCTGGGATCTGACACTGAAGCTACAGATTTTGATTAGGGAGAAGGGTCCCATGGTCACCTCTTGTTGATGTCTCATTCAGAGACATCTTAGAAATCCTGAAACAGAGAGGTGGCTGGAAGTCCTGCAACTCTTCATTGGAATAATCTGCACTCCTGGAGGTATTTGATATGGCTCATCTACCTTCTGGGTGATCCCGCCTGCCGATGAGCTAATTAACTTGATCCTGCAGCAGACATGGAAGGATCCAGACACCATTGCACCAATTCCCAGGAAGGCCGATAAAATCATGACAGTTCCAGAGGATAAACAGTTTTGGTCCAGGGTATGCCTGTTGATGCCACGACTGTGGCAGCAGCCACTAAAAAAGAGCTCACATAGGAAAGTTCCTCTTTTCAGCCCCCAACAAAGAGTCTCAGGCGATGGACAGATTCTGGAAGAATTACTATGTTTTAGTGACCCTGAACTATTTGGCACACTTCACAAGACTACAGAGGGACCTGATTAAGGAGCTATCAGACACCCTCTCAGGATCCATTTCTGAAGAGGTGAAAGCATCTGTCACCTCTCAGTTGGCTAGCCTTCAATTGATATCAAACTCCTCCATAAGGCCCATTTCTAAAGTAGCAGAAGGAACCTCAAAGATAGTGGGTTCAGGTGTTGCCATTAGGAGACACACATGGATGTGCTTATTTGATTTTGAGGAGCCCTTTAAGTCTTTGTTTGTCAATGCTCCTTTTGACAGCACATCTCTTTTTAGCACCAAAGTAAAAGACACATTGTCCAGGTATGAGAATGATGGAAAGACCCTTTCTGCTGTGGATGTATGTTTTTCCACCCCTCAAGGATCCTTTTCAAGGAATCATTGAGGTTGTGGTAAAATGTGGTTCAGAAAATCCCAAGGATCTTTCCAAGACACAGATGGAGGAAGTTCCCCCAGGGGCAGAGGAGGGGGGAACTGAAATGGTAGATGCCACCATCATGGCAGAGGTGGCCCACAGAATCAAGGGTCCAGAAATTCATTATTTGGTAAACCCTTTCAGTGGTCTTGAAAGGAGGCCCAATTGTCCCCCATTTGGAGGCAATCGGGGGCCATTTATCCCTGCATCAGAGAGCCTGGCTAGAACTAACAACAGATACTTGGGTGCAGAGAATCATTTCCAGAAGAGGGAACAAGCATCAATTCAATTTCAAAAGTTGCTAAAAAATAGTCATCCAAGAGATCTCCCCTCCAGACCAGATAGAATCCAGAACTTAATCAAGATTCTTTTTAGTGCCAAAGAAAACAGGACACTGGAGACCAATTCTGGATCTCAGTATCTTAAACAATTCCTTTCAAAAGATCAAGTTCTGGAAGGTCATGGTTCAGTCCATTCTTCATTTTTTGGAAAAGGACAGTTGGATGTGCTCAATAGATCTGCAGGATGTATACTGTCTTATAAAGATGAACAGGTGATCCAGAAGTTTTTTATGCTTCTGGCTGGGTGTCAGTCACTATCAGTTTAGGGTTCTGCCCTTTGGTCTCACCACAGCCCCCTGGTTTTTAACCAAATGCATGGCAGTAGTAGCAGGTCACTTGAGACTGCAAGGATTCTGATTGTTTGCATACTTAGAGGACTGGCTTATTTCCACCCTGGCCAAGCATCAGCTCATCATGGCAAGACAAAAAGCGATCTAGACATGTGCTCTAATAGGAATCACCATAAACTACCAAAAGTCTCATCTAGAAACAAGTCAAAGTCTAGAGTTCTTAGGAGCGCTACTCGATACAAAATCAACTATAACCTCAATTCCCCTCTCCAGAGTTCAGACAATAAGATTACAAGCGAGAAAGATGTTTGTAGTACTAGAATCCCAGCCCACCTGGTCCTTCAGGCTTTGAGGTCAGTAACAATAAAATTAGTACTTTTAGCCAGATATCATATGAGAATTCTTCAATGGATGCTGGCCTTGCAAAGATCAGTACTTCATCTTCCTTTATCCACTCCAATATGAATCACCAATATATGCAAAAGGGATCTACTGTAGTGGATATAATCAGAAGTTCTACAAGACCATTTATTCATCCCTTCTCAGGCCAAGGCTATTGTGACCATGGATGCTTCACAGCTGGGGTGGGGGGCATTACCTGGCAAAGACAATCCAAGGCACATGATCCCTTGAAGACGTCAATATGCATATCAGTGTCCTAGAGATAAGAGCAGTGCTTTTAGCATTGTAGGCTTTTCAGAATGTGCTCCCTTCAAGAATTATTGTGATTCAAACAGACAACTTGTCAGTGGTATTGTACATCAACAAACAAGGGGGAACCAAATCTTAACCCTTGTGTTGAGAAGTGCTCAGGGTTTGGCAATGGGTGATTTCTTCCAACCACTTTCTTATAGCAATGCATATTCTGGGGAAGTCCAACATATTATCAGACAAACTGAGCAGGTACATCCTACTACCTCACGACTGGTCCCGCAACAAGAAAATAGCAGAAGTGATGTTCTAACAATGGGACCAGCCTAGCTGTAATCTCTTCACACCTCCTCTGAACAATAAGTACAGTGGCTAGTTTGCCCTAATCTCCCCACAGAAGGAATCACTGAGGGATGCTCTTCTCCATGATTGCCCCCCTGGTCTACTTTATGCTTATCCTACAACAATTCCTTTGATTCCAGAGTTCTTACAGAGAGCTGCCAGGTTGAAGAGCAAAGTCATCCTCATTGCTCTCTATTGGCCTCAATGGATTTGATTTCGCTTCCTATGGCCTCATTTAATTCATCGACCCTGGATTCTGGACCCAGCTCTAAATCTGCTGTCTCACCTGACAGGCATGATTCATCCAACCCTTCTCAATCTCAAGCTAATGGCTTGGTTTCTTCATTTCCAGTAATAGCCAGACAACCTATGCTCTCATCTCCTGTTAGCCACATTTTGTTATCTTACCTTAAACCATCTACAAAGAAACTTTATACTAGTAAAGGGAACAGATTTGTACACAGAGCTCTTCAAAATCATATAGAGCCCTGTTCTGCCCTGATTCATATCATTCTCGATTTCTTGATGCCACATTTTAATCAAGGAGACAGCTCATCAACAGTTAAAGTTCATTTGGCAGCAATTTCTAATTTCCATATTGGATTTGATAGTTCCTTACTCTCTTCTCATAAACTTTGTAAAACCTTTGTGAGAGGCACACTCCTTTTAAGACATCCACTTAAAGATCCTTCTCCTCTATGGGATCTTAATCTGGTACAACAAGCATTGGTCCATCCACCCCTTCAAACCTGCACATGACTGTGGTTTTAAATTTCTTTCTTTGAAAACTTTATTTTTGTTTGTCATTACTTCTGCCAGATGAGTTTCCAACATTCAAGTCTTGTCTGTGAAGCCCCCATATCCATTTTTTCATGAAGCCCCCATATCCAATTTTTCATAAACAGAGGTTTACACTGTGAACTAATGCATCCTTTCTGCCCAAAATAGTATTAGAGTCTCATATTAACCAGTCCATCATTTTACCATTTTTTCCAAATAATTCAAACAAAAGGGAATATTTATTACATTTATTGGATGCTCATAGGCAACTGTGCTTCTGCTTACATAGAACAAAGGTAATCAGAACTATGGATCAGTTATTTTTTTCATTTGCAGATGTGAAACAGGGTAAACCCGTATCCAAAGACAACCTAGCCAGATCTCGCTGCATCTCCATTACTTACAACAAATTGGATATCTCTTTATCAAAGCAGATACATGCTTATTCAACCAGGTCCATAGCAACTTCCTCTATTTTTTATTCAAGAGCTTCCATGGATGAAGTATGTACAGCAGCAACCTTGGCTTCCCCAGATACTTTTATCACTCATTACAAATTGCATTTGATATCCAGAGGTGGAGCATCATTTGGCTCAATGGTGCTTAGGAATATCTTTCCTTGAGTCCACCCTGGAATTTAGGTAGCTTGGGGCTCTGTCTCATCAGTTGAGGACAGAAGGAAAATTGACAACATCAGATAAAGAAGTTTCCATCTGTGTTGTCCATTTTCATTCTTCCTGAACTTCCTACCCACCAGTGCCCATCCTTATGCTTTTTTTCTGGAAGAGTGAATGTGTGTGTATGTGTGTACATATCTATATATATATATATATATATATATATATATATATATATATATATATAACTTTTGTATATTCCAACCATAATAAAGCTCTAGATATAGCCTTGTTTAGATTTTTTTCTATGTTTATATTTATGTCTCTTTATATAAGAATAATTATTTTATACTATAACCAGCAAAAACACTCTGAGGTAATTGGGTTGGTAAGGGAGAAGCTTGAAAGCCAACCTGATGTGCTCAGTAGGGTGCCATATATTTTTCCCACAGGGAATCACTTGCCAGGTCTTTCCCATTCCTTTTGCTCTCACTACACTTGGACTCACTCTGCTCCATTCCCCTACCCCCATTTCCCACCCACCCTACTACGTCCACACATATACTAACCTAACTACATCCACAACATATTCCACCAGCCACATGCATGCCATTCTACTTCCTTCTCCCCTCCAAGTACCTGCAAACTTTACCCTCCTTTACATTGTCAACAACTCATACTTATCTCTCAAACTAACCATATTTTTTACTCCTTCATAACAGCTACCATCGCTATTCAGCAATTACATAAACAGAATATAACTCGAGTATCTATACCTTTTTCTCATCTACTTACTTTTCTCCCCCTTTATATATTATAAACCACACAATAAACAGATATGTCTACCTATTAGGCTATCTATTCACCCGGCTTCCTTTAATACAGGTAGTAAATTCTTACCTCTGCCTCAACCACTATAAAATGTTCACAGCATTTCCACTAACTCTCCTACTGCTCACTCTAACTGCACAAATAACATCCTAGTATACACACTTACCAACATTTCATATTTTCCTACATATCCTCACCTCTTCCCCAAAAATATAAATGCCAGGGGGATGTGGCCAAGATGGCAAGCAGTTAACAGCACAATAATTTTGCTCTGTTTCTCCTATACATTTTTGACAGAATTTAATTTTTAATTTCACTAAAAATCTTCTAAAAAGGTGAAATAAAGAAATGGAAACTATTCCGGACTGTTTGGTGAAAAATCTTCTTTTTTAAATGTTCCTGTCAAAGCATTCACTCTAAGTCAACACTTCAAGAAGTCATTATGAGAAAGGAGCTGTAATTTATTATCAGTAGTATTCAGGACTTATTGTTACAATTGGATAAACTAGACTCTGAGCTAGACGCAATCAAAGAAGGCTGTAAAAAGCAAATAGAATTAATAAATTAAGTAGTTAAACAACAAAAACTTCAGACATCTGACATGGAAGACTAACTCACTGATTTAGATGGCAGACTGACTGAAGGAGAAAGCGACATTGAATTTATTTTAAAACAAAACAAGTTCCTGGAGAAGATAGATGATCCTTAAAATAGGGCAAGAAGGAACAATATCAGGATATATGGAGTACCTGACAAGCAAGAGGGATAAAATAGAGTAAACATTTTAGCAACTTGGATTCCCAAAACTTTAAACCTCCCTGAAGCCCTATGATATGGTATAGAAAGGGCACACAGATCCTTATCAATGACAAATTCAAACAAGAAAACTTCAAATCCAATATCCACAATAGTGAAATTAATTTCCAGTCAGGACAAAGACCAGTTTTAAAAACTGCCGGGTTTGTATCACATATCAGAATAGGTGATACCTTTATCAGATTTGACAATAACTTTTGTCCTTTTCTTGTCTTGAAAAGGAAAGCATGTATTCCCTTGCTGAAAAGTCTAAAGAAATCTGGAATAAAAACACATCTAGTTTACCCAGCAAAATTAAGACTTTTTTAGCCAGAAGGAAGAAAAACACTTGAAACCCTGCTATTTCTTTTGTCCAGAAAAACAACTTACTTAATCCCACTGAAGAAATGCAGTGGACCTCATCTCTGAAAAGACATGCTACAAAAATGAATGGCAGTAAAAGACAAAAATAAAAAAGCTAAGGGACAAATGAAAATACTACATATTGTACAATGCATGGTTTTATAATACCTTGTTTTTGAAGCATTTCTGAATGGATTTCATTAAAAGGTAAAACTTTTTATATTTTCATTTTTTCATATTAAAATATAGTTTGAGTAAGCAATAATTTCCTTATTACTGAAATACATCTGATATGTTAAAAGTATAAGTAATAGGTATATTAATAGTTAATTTGAAATATGTATTCTGAGTTTAAACAACTGATTAAATGTTATAGTTCACTTTATTCAACTATCAATAAGAGGACATATAAGTAATAATAACCAGTCTGGGTTTGATATAGAGTGAAAGTTTTATTTAAAACAATGAACTGAAAAGAAAATGAGAAAATGTGTAAGTATGTTCTGTCATGGTTATCTGTTAACTTTAAACATTTAAATAATCAGCAGCAGTCTTATTAAATGTTGGGGAAATGCTTAAATAACATGTACTTAATTATTTTTATTTTAAATGGGGTTTATTTGAGCTCTTTTTTTATTTCTTCACTAAAACTATTAAAGTGTCTTCTTTACATAGATTGTGACTTACCACAGCGAGATTGTGAGCCCTTTTAACTTTTATTATCTTTCGTTTACCTCATTTTCCCACCTATAAATCTAAACATATTTCAAATGTATTTTTCTTAATGGCATAAGCTTACTTGAATCTCCATAGCAGCCTGGTTTCATTTTGAACAGCTCATGGGAAAGGAAGTGCTACATGACCCCTAACCTCTCCAGGAAAAATAAATGAATGGAACTTTTGAATGGAATATTAAAATGGGCATTATTGGAAGGTTTTGAAGACTTCTTTACATTAATCATTGAGTTTAGAAATGTGTAAGTTAAAACATGCTTTTTAATTTTATACTCAATATTACTACTTCAATGAAACAAAAGAAGCTTCTGTTCTAAGGAAACTTGTGATAGGATTTGCAAAACTCGAGAGGGGAGTAACATGATACACAAGGGGAAATGATCTCTGAAGGAGGGTTACTCAAAAATAACCTTTATAAACCATGTAATGCTGCTCTAAAGGGATTATGTGAAAGCTTCATTAATAAGATAAGCATACATTTTAAGTTACAGAAAGCTTTATTTATTTAGTTTAAAAAAGAAAATAAAGAAAGAAGTTTAAAACATTGAATACGTACAGCTTCCCCACCCTCATTTTAAACAGCAACTTTACTCAGTTTTAAAACAGCTGTAAAAATAAACTGCTGCATGACTTCTTTTTTATAGGATATTAAACAATATAAGCTGTTAATACATTGAATGAAAATAACATACATTTTACAGGTTTTGTTTTAAAAAAGTAAATAACATTCCAGCTTTATAGCTTTATGAGACACCTCAGAAGCCTACCCTATATTATGTCATGATGATTACTACATGTGAGTGTATATGTTTATACTTGCATACTCACATTTGATTGCAACTATTTGGAGAAAGCAAGGTTTACAAACATATATGTATGAGGTGGAGAGAAATGTACAGTTCTGTAGGACAGTTTGGAGCTGAAGGGAGGGTGCATGTATAATCCTGAAATCCCTTGGTAGTATAGCTCACATAAAAATAAATAAAATTTAAGCTGTTGACAACATACAAGATATGGCTAATTGATTAAATGTAAGCACAGGTAATTAAATTGTTTATCTCACCAGAAGTTTAATTCTGGTATAACTGGCTAACACTTATTTCACATACTTTGTACTGGTATGCTTGATAACATTGACATGTACAGCAAGCTTTTATACACAGTATACAGGATTGCTTAAATAAAATGTTATCCCACATATCCTAAGTAAAAGTTCAGCAACAAATTATAATAGTTAGTGTAGTATATTCTGCACATAGTTATTAGCTATTTTACAGCTAGGATACTTAAAAAAGTCCTACAATTAGGAGACTCATGCTTTAAGAAAGTAATGACTAACACATTAGTAAGTAATATGAACACACTTACAAAGAAATAAGACAACTGTTATAAGTAAAGTGGCTTCTATCTCAAATATGATTTTATAAAATTAAGCTAATTGTTTAGTTCTCTGTTATGTCTGTTAGAAGCACGACTTATATAGTTAGAGTATATTTTATTTTATTCATGCTGTTTTATTATATCTACATAAGCAGTAACAAAGATTTGTGATCAGGTAGATATACGAGGTTGTTAGCGTGTAGTTTGTATGAAATTTTCATCAAACCAGGAATTTATTATTCCATGTTAGAGAATAAAAATGCTTTTAACTTAGATTTTTTAATACTAGTTTTAGAATGTCTGTCCATAACAAGTTGTACATACGTTAGATCTGTATTCATTGTACTAAACCACTGTTCATTAGTTTTTAAACCATTTGTTCTCAAATATGCCAAGATATAAATGTCTTTCAGTAAATGTTAATATGATTAATATGTTAATAGGTTGAATAACCCTTTAAAAAGAAACTGTTTAAATTAATATTTAACACTATGTAAAGCAGATAATGTCTCTTGCAAGAAACGCATCTTTTGACTGATAATTTAGGGAGGTTGCAAACAAAGGACTACTTAATTCTAGTAAGTTCTCATTTTAGTTTGAATAGAAGAGTTATGCTTATCCTTTGGAAGAAAACACTAGGTTTACTTAAAATAACTTAAAATAGTTGATACTTATTCTGACAAGAATGGTATGCTGGGATTGGTAGTAATAGAAATAGATACAAAGCAGTACACTCTGATAAATACTTATTGAATTCCTGGAATAGGATCTAAAACAGCCAAGAAGTGTCTAGACATTATAACATTATATTCAAAAGGAAATGTGGTGATAGCTGGAAACTTTAATTGTACTTTATCAAATGAAGACACTGCTAATGAGAAAAGAGTCAAACCATCTTCTGCAGGAAAATATTTAAATCAATATACAGGTTTAATGAATATAAGGAATATTTTAGACTTAAAACTACAACGCTCTTTAAAGAGTACACACTATTCCTTCAGATAAGGAACACAAGCCAATACTGATAATGTTTTTCTATCAAATGAGCCTTATTCAAAAACAAAGGATATTAATAGTCTTGTATCCTTTGTCCAAGCATAATGCCATTACATTCACTTTAACCTTTAGATCGGATATCTTAATTCGTTGTCAAAAGTTACCTGCATACATAATTAAAATGAAAGGTTTTCATAAAATTTAATAACAATGGGGAGGTGACAGATGCTATATTATGGGACACCCTAAAAGCCTATTTATTTGGTAAAGTTAAACACTGGTATATATGTAAAAGGAAAAAATGGGACAAGGATTTGATTGCTCTGCACTCTAATATAGATAAATTAAAGTTAAACTTAAAGCCCAATGAGGAAGTGGCAAATATGGAGTTAAAAAAGCTGAATCAGGAATATCAGGCAATACTTCAATACAAGATTTCAGGAATATCAGGCAATACTTCAACACAGGATTTCAATCAAGTTGGAAAAAAATAAATGACAGTCTTATTCAGCAAACCCGAAGAATCTACATAGAATAGCCATTAGATCCAAAAAATAAATTACACTAAAGAGATTTATATAAAGAGGGGGAACGCTAAATGACATATTACAATGTTTTAGTAAATAGTATAAAAATAATAAAATGGAGACAAACTTAGATAACAATGAAGTGATAGTTTTGGAAGGAAAATATACATAATAAATTAACTAATGAACAAAAATGTTAAATTGATATGTCCTTTTCTTTCAAAGAATTGAAAGACCAAATTAAAATTATCAAAACCAACAAGGCCCCGGGATTAGATGGTATCATCCCAGAATTGTATAAACTGGTACCTGACAATATTTTAAACACCTTATTGAACGTCTTTAAAGAAATCAAAAGCTGTGCTAATACCTCCCTTGGAGATACTCTATAATTCCACATATTTTAAAATCAGATAAAGATCCTATATCATGTGCTTCTTATTGTCCTATCTCACATTTGAATGTAAACTACAAAATGTTCATGTCTATACTAGCAAAAAGGCTAAACCATATACAACTGGGATTAATAAATGAAGACCAATCTGGCTTTATAATAAACAGAAGAGTACAAGACAATATTATAAGAATTTTTTCACTAATTGATATAGCAAATAAAATAAAAAGAACCATCAATAATAAGTCTAGGTATTGATAAGCTTTTTGATTCAGTGAAGATGACTTATTTGTTTAAAATATTAAATGAATATAACTTTTCCTCTAGTTTTACAATGTTAATTAAAACACTTTACAGCAATTCAGTATCTTTTGGCAAGATAGGCTCCTTTCTACCTAGACTCCTTAATATAGCAAAAAGTACCAAAGAAGGATGCCCTGTTTCCCATTTATTCTTTGGTCTAACTATAGAACCACTATCTAACTATATAAGATGTAACATATATATTAAAGTCTTCAAAATAAATGAAGACCATTCATCAAAAATCCAGCTTTTTGCTAATGACATACTGTTGACATTTAGTGACATAGAACACTCATTAACTCATATACTCAAAGCCTTGAATTACTTTGAAAAGATTTCAGGTTTGAAATTTAATCATAATAAAACTTAAACACTGCTTATAAATGAAAAAATAACCACTTTTTAAAAATCACATAAAAATTTTAACTGGGAAAATTCTCAAATGAAATATTTAGGTCTTGCTATTGAACAGAAGGGCCTCGCTGAGACAGATGCCTGGTGTCAGAGCCATGGCCTCCTGCTCAATGCCAAAAAGTGCAGTGTCACTCCTTTGGTAAAAAAATCTGTACCCATGAACTACCACATAGGCAGAAATCTACTTAACACCGAATGTGTGATAAGAGACCTTGGGACCCAGGTGGACAGTAGTCTCTCCTTTGATAGTCACATCACCACAGTAGTCAGGAAGTCCTTTTACGTGGCACACCTCATCATAAAAGGGTTTTCATCCAGGAAAAAAGAGGTCATTGTTCCCCCCTACTCGAAACTCATTAAACCCATTATAGAATACAATGCCCCTTTTGGAATACCTCACAAGACATCTGCAGCAGCTGGAAAGGCCACAGAAGTACCTCACAAAGAGGATTACTGGCCTCATACAAATGCCCTACACTGACCGCCTCAAAAAACTCCAGCTTTACTCTGTAGCATAGTGCCTACTCTGAGGTGATCTCTGCCTAACATCAAACCCAGAGCTGTTGGACATGCTACACCTAAAGAAATACCAATCCCTCCGAGCTACATGCTCTAGGGACCTAAACCTTGTCACCACAATAAACAGGACATGCTGGAGGGATAGATTCCAGTCCCAGAGACTTCCCATACTCTGGAACAGGCTACCCATCTATGTCAAGCAAAGTTCTTCATTAGCACTCTTCAAGAAAAATCTTGATGAGTGGATGGGAAATAGGAAATACACCCTGGGGATCACTTCTGTGTCTCTGCTCAACAGTGGCACAGGAAAATAACTTTCTTGGGTGGCATAAGCCAGGGAACCTTGTTGGCTAGGCTTACGTAGGCCCTTGGGCTGATAGCCTAGTACCTACCTATGAACCTATGAATCTAAGAACAAAGATTCCAGATTTGTAAACTATAAAAACTTAACAGATGAAACTGTAAAGTTAACAGACAATTAGAATAAGCTATTCTTTACAATGGAAGATAGACTCATCCTAATTAAAATGATAATTTTACCAAATATCTTATTCTACAATCAATCATTAATTCTCCATCTCTAAAAATTATAATCAAAATAAATTCTACATTACTTAAATTCTTATGGTATCCTAAAAAACAAGGATATATTTAGACTGACATGTCAAAATCTGGGAGGAAGGTGGCACTGGGTTTCCAAACACTGAGCTATATACTACTGCTATAATTATTAAAATAATAATGTTAAGTTGTCCATCTCGCCTTCATTCTTGCTGGATGGGTTTGGAGCCGACCTCGGCTCCGACTCGGCCACTCTAAAAGCTCGAGAGTTGGTTCCACCGGCTCGAGGCTCCCCTTATATCCCACAATGCTAGGCGGTATTACTTCAGATCTCGTTTGCCGCTACAGCTATCGAGGTGTGTTGCTTCAACCGGCTTCAGGTTAGTGTTCTGAACAGTTTAAAAACTTTAGAAAATCCCTTTTAAATTAGTTTTTGACCAGTATCCCCTTACTTTTAGAAGATGTTATCCCTTTTTCCCTTGTTTTTTCTCTCTCCTGCCAAACAAGAACTTCAGTTCTTTCCTTAGGCCTTCAGGCCCTCTCATCCCTCCTAGAGGGTGTGTGTTTTTAGTAGGGACTTTAAAGACTATTTTAACTTACTAGTTTAAATTAGTTTTATTTTTCTTCAGAGTGTAATCAGTGTTTCTGCTTGGGTGTGATTGCACTTGTTATCTGAAATGTCCAAGGATTCGAAGGTCTCAGACTTCAAGAAGTGTGACTCGTGCTGTCAGAAAATGTCTCTGACAGATGGTCACACTTCTTGTGTGTACTGCCTGGGACCTTTACACCTGCAGGACTCTTGTGCTGTATGCCATGGCTTCAGCCCTAGAGTCCTACAGGAAAGAAAGAATAAGCTCATTTTACGGGGCTTACTCAAGCCTGAGGGTCCCCCGACTGTTTCTTCGGGCAAACCTTCTAAGGCTTCTAGGTCTTCGACTCCAGCTACTGAGTCGACACCTAAGACATCGAAGTCTACTTCAACATTGGCTCCGGCTGGAGCCGATGAGACTCGAACTTCTACTTCTGTGATTCCCTCGGCTCCGGCTGGAGCCGAGGTATTGGAAATATCTGAGTCAGCTCCAATCAGACTATCGGAACCGACATCTAGGAAGAGGTCCAGGTCACCATCCCTTGGCTCCGTTCATTCGGCTCCAGCATCTCCCTTGCTGTCTGAACGGAGCCATAGATCTCACTCCTCTAGGTCATCGAGACTTTCTGACCATGACCTTCAGAGGGTAGTGAGTCGACTTCTTAAGTCTGAGGCACTGGCCCAAATGCCCCAGAGCCCGACTCATCAGTCGATGCTTCATCCTATCTCTCAAAATGTTCCTCCTCCGACTCCTTTGAGCTCGGAGCCGGGGTGTTTCGGACCCGAGACTGTGGTAGCGTCGGAGCCAATACAATTGTCTTTGGCACCGTCGTCGGCTCCGATTTCTTCCTTGGAAGAATCTCGGCGCCGGACTTCCCTCGTCGGCTCCGAGGGGGTGAGTGGCATCGGACACTTGTCCGACCCCGCTCTCCCTCTCGGCGCTTCGGCGCTGGTGAGTTCGGCTCCGACATCAGCCTCGGAGCCATCGCTGTCGGTGCCGAGGGAGGTTTTCAGCTTTTCGGAGTGGGGACCTCTGGCTCTGCCTGACAGGGGTGCCTTCGAGGTCATGCGGAGTGTGTTGGAACCCGGTTCAACTCCACAGTCGGCTCCGTCCTTCCCTCCCTCTTCGGTGCCTCAGGTTATATCTACTCACTCCCTCATCCCAGACCGCAGAGAGCCAGCTCCTCAAGAATCCCCTGTGGGGATCTCATCCTCTTCTGAGGCCTCTCCTGAATTGGCAGGGGAGCCCCCTAGGAAGAGAAAGTGCAAGAGGAAGCACATAGACTCACCCGAGTCTGTCACCTCTGACACGGATTTAGAGGATTCTGAGGGTTCCCCCCGTTCCTCTTCTGAAGATGTCTCCTTTGCAGACATTCTAGAGATCCTGAAACAGAGGGGAAATTGGCCAGCCCTTAACCCTTCAGAGGATGAATCTGTGTATCTTGAGGCGTTTGGCTCTCGCCCTTCCACCTCCTGGGTGTCCCCCCCTTTGACCCCCTTATGCAGGTGGTAGCTAAAAAGGCTTGGACGGCTCCTGACTCTGTGGACCCTACCCCCAGGAGACCTTCAAAGGGACTAAGGGAGTTTCTGTGGATGCTATGGTGGTAGCTGCCGCCACTAAGAAGGAGCTAGCTGATCCTTCGGTGCCTGTCCATCCCCCTAACAAGGAATCTAGGTCTATGGACAGGTACGGGAAGCGGATGTTCTCGTCAGCGACCTTTGCTATGCGTTCGCTGAACTACCTCTGTCATTTCACTCGTCTTCAAAGAGACTTGATCAAGGAAGCGAGTGAGATGTTAAAGGATCCTACAGCTGCGGGTTTTCAGGACAAGATGAACGCTCAGCTGGCTACCCTAAATTCTATAGCTAACTCCTCCATGCACCTTCTTTCATATGCGGCTGATGGAGCGAGCAGTGCCACAGGGACAGGTGTGGCCTTACGCCGGCATGCCTGGATGTGGCTATGCAATTTTGTGGACCCCTTTAAAACATCTTTCACTAATTCCCCGTTTGATGGATCGTCCCTCTTTGGTCCTCAGGTGAAAGAAACCTTGACAAGGTGCGAGACAGATGGCAAAACTCTTTCTGCCATCGGAGTCCGTTTTTCTACTCCTTCTAGGCCTTACCCCAAAGGCCAGAAAAGTGGAAAAATGTGGTTCCACAAACAATCTCAACGGACTTTGCCTGACGCACAGAGTCGGTTCCCCTCTAGAGGCAGAGGGGGGAACAATAATGGTAGACGTCGCCCTAGAGGCAGGGGGGGTCTGCAGAACCAGGGCAATCAAGAAACCTTTTCCGATAAGCCCTTCCAGCATCCCTGAGGTGTTGCCCGACTGTCCACCTTCGGAGGCAGTCGGGGGAAGATTGTCACTGTACCCAGAAGCCTGGCAATCCCTAACTCAAGACAAGTGGGTACAGTCCATCATTTCCGAAGGCTATTCCATTCCGTTCTTTCGCATTCCAAATCAATCAAAAAAATCCCTTCCAGATGTTCCACCCGCTCAAAGGGATCAAGCAGTATTGGAAATATCAAAGTTGCTTGCAGAAAGAGCCATTCAGCCAGTGCCAGCAGACCAGCAAGGATCCGGAATCTACTCCAAGTTCTTTTTGGTTCCAAAGAAAACAGGGGACTGGAGACTCATTTTGGATCTCAGTATCTTGAACAAGTCTGTCAAGAAAACAAGATTTCGGATGGTCACGTTACAATCCATCCTACCTCTATTGGGAATGGAAAACTGCATGTGCTCTATAGACCTCCAGGATGCGTACTATCATATAAAAATGAACAGATGCTCCAGGAGATTCCTCCGCTTCAGGCTGGGAACCAGTCACTTTCAATTCAGAGCCCTGCCCTTTGGACTCACCACTGCCCCCCGGGTGTTTACCAAATGCATGGCAGTGGTAGCTTCTCACCTGAGACGTCAAGGATTCCAGGTGTTTCCATACTTAGACGACTGGCTCCTCACAGCTCCTACCAAGCATTTTCTTCTACTTGCCAGAGACTACACCTTTCGCATTTTTCAAAAGTTAGGTATCTCAATAAATTGCAAAAAGTCTGTTTTGTCACCTTGTCATGCTATTACCTTCATAGGCGCAAATCTAGACACAGTCAACATGTCTGCGAGACTCACAGACCAAAGGATAGCAGACATTCACAAACTGGTCTCCCTTCTTTTCCACAGCAACAGAGTCAAAGTCAGATTAGTTCTAAAAGTACTGGGGATTATGGCGGCTGCTATCCCTCTACTTCTATTAGCCAGATTTCACATGAGAATCCTTCAATGGATGCTCTTCACACAATGGTCGTACCAACAACTTCCGATGTCCCACACCATTGTGATAACACAAGCATGCAAGAATCATCTTCTTTGGTGGATTTCTTCCCCCCAGCTCTTCCTAGGAAGACCCTTTGTCCCTCCCCCTCCGGTTGCTACTCTGACAACGGACGCCTCCCTGATCGGGTGGGGGGGCATTATCAGGGCAGAACAGTCCAGGGCATATGGCAACCAGATGAACGCCACTTGCATATAAATGTTCTAGAGATGAGAGCAGTGCTTTTAGAGTTGCAAGCCCTTCAAGACTCTCTTCCCTTGGGAACAATAGCAATTCAGACGGACAACATGTCTGTAGTGTGGTATATCAACAAACAAGGCGGAACCAGGTCCTACCCCCTATGTCGAGAAGCACTCAGACTGTGGCATTGGGCGATTTCTTCTCAGCGGTTTCTGATAGCAACGCACATCCCCAGAAAGTCCAATCTTATCGCGGACAAATTGAGCAGAGCTATTCTCATGCCTCACGAGTGGTCTCTGAAAAATTCTATCTTGGAGAAAATTTTTCTCAAGTGGGGTCAGCCTTGCTGCGACCTTTTTGCTACTCCCCAAAACAGCAAGTGCAAAGATTATTTCACCCTCTTTCCTTTACCAGGCCAGCCCAGCAGAGACGCTCTAGTCCAGGTTTGGCCCCGGGGACTTCTGTATGCATTCCCTCTCTTCCCACTAATCTCTCAAGTGATACAGAAAGCTATCACTCAGAAGGCCTCATTGATCCTCATTGCTCCTTATTGGCCTCGACAGGTTTGGTTCCCCTTTCTACATCAATTCCTGTTGGAGCAACCCTGGCATCTGGACCTAGTTCCAGATCTTTTGATCCATCAGTCGGGTCAGTTACATCGCTCCCTCCCCTCTCTGAACCTCACTGCTTGGTTCCTCCAATTCCAACCTTAGCCAGGCTTCCTCAAATATCTCACTCTGTTCGAGATATTTTGATAGCTTCCCATAAATCTTCCACTCGGAAGATTTACCTTAGTAAGTGGAAACGTTTCGCCTATTGGGCTCAACGAAGGGGCATAGATCCTTTCACTGCTCCCATTCAAATAGTCCTTGATTTCCTAGCCGAACTTTTCCATGCAGGTTCGTCTCCATCTACTCTTAAGGTTCAATTGGCAGCTATATCTAACTTTCATGTGGGCATCTCAGATTCTGCCATCATGTCTCACAAGCTTTGCAAAGCTTTCTTGAAGGGAGTTTTTCTTCTTAAGCCTCCTATAAGAAATCCTCCTCCTTCTTGGGACCTTAATTTAGTTCTTGCATCTTTGATTCTTCCCCCTTTTGAACCTGCAGCTTCCTGTTCAATGAAATTGCTATCCTGGAAGACCCTCTTTCTGATAGCCATTACTTCGGCTAGAAGGGTCTCAGAGCTTCATGCACTCAGCAGTTGACCACCGTATCTGTTGTTTCATAAGGATAGGGTATCCTTACGGACCAATCCATCCTTTTTACCTAAAGTAGCCTCTGCGGCAAATCTAAATCAAAACATTGACCTTCCTGTGTTTTTTCCTAACTATTCTAACAGGTCTGAACAAAAATTGCATTGGCTAGATGTTCATCGACAATTAAGGTATTATTTGGATAGGACCAAGCAGATCAGGAAAACTGACCAATTGTTTGTCTCTTATGCAGAAGGCAAAAAGGGCCTTCCAGTTTCGAAGGTATCACTCTCCAGATGGCTAACATCCTTGATTTCCTTTGTGTATGAGATTAGACACCAAAAGTTGCCTAACAGACCTAAGGCTCATTCAACTAGAGCTTTGGCTACTTCTATAGCTTTCCAAGACAGGCTGCCTATTGATACCATTTGTGCAGCAGCTACATGGGCTACTCCTCACACTTTCATTTCTCATTATAAGTTGGATTTAGCTTCTAGACATAGAGCTAACTTTGGTTCCACTGTACTCAAGAGTCTGTTCCGATAGGCCACCCGGGACAAGGTGCTAGGGACGCGGTCCCATCCAGCAAGAATGAAGGCGAGATGGACAACTTAACATATCGAAGTTATGTTCTTACCATAACGTTCCATGTTAGTTGTCTTCTTCTCGCCTTCTTTCTTGCGTCCCACCCTCCTTCCCCCTAGCCTGGACAGACCTAGAGGAGTTTGATTGTGACCTCTCTTTCTACCACCTCTATTGTATATATGTATATGCTATACTATGCATATATTCCTTCATCAGGTTTCAGGTCACCTTCTTCCTTTCTTTTATAGAGGTGGGTTTTTCCCATTTCCAGTAGTTCTGGATTTATTATTGGCTGGGCCTAGCTTACAAACGAGATCTGAAGTAATACCGCCTAGCATTGTGGGATATAAGGGGAGCCTAGAGCCGGTGGAACCAACTCTCGAGCTTTTAGAGTGGCCGAGTCGGAGCCGAGGTCGGCTCCGAACCCATCCAGCAAGAAAGAAGGCGAGAAGAAGACAACTAACATGGAACGTTATGGTAAGAACATAACTTCTATTTATTGTGGTTAGATCCTTGTAAAAAGCAAATAGGACACCAGAACTGAGGCTAAAACAACTTATATATACTATTTATTGAGCACTATCATCCCAAATATATGAGACTTCATCAGAATCTGATGAGGTCTTGTATATTTGGGATGAAAGCACTCAATAAGTAGTGTATATAAGTGGTTTTAGCCTCAGTGCTGGTGTTCTGTTTGTTTTTTTACATGGTTTTGTCATTTGTAGTGGTTAGATCCTTCATATGTCTCTTGTTGGAAATCTTTACATAAGAAAATATTAACAGACAGCAACAAACATCATAGAGTCATACAAACTGAATAACAATATATTCTACTGGGCTATAAAAGATTTTGCTCTGAATGAAAGGCATAAGTTTACTTTTATACCTTTTATTTACCAAATCCTTTCAGTCTTTGAAAGGTTTATGAATTCAAATTTCTTAGTCAAGGAATTACTAATCCTGTTGTTCCCCATTGGATTCTCTGTTCCTGGAGACTTCTGTGTTGATTTATTTTACATCACCATTTTTATCTCATTCCTTCCTATCTTCACTATCAATTATTGCCTCATCTTCCTCTAACGTTGGCATAGTTAAGTCTTTCATAAATATTTCCCCCTTGCCTCTGCTTTATACCCATTTTCATAGCATTTCTGAAATACCTGTAATACCTCTGGGTATTTTTCTTCCCACAGGCTCCCTGACTTTTGCAGCAACATTTTCTACTTTATTTTGTCTAAATCATTGAGCTTATAGGTTTTGTGCTTAAGAGTTATAAAAAACTACTTGCTTAATAGCAACCTTTCTAAACTCATGCATATTATCCAGATCCTGCCTTATGTTCCCTTTAACACTTTGCAATAGCTCTTCATCATTGAAATTCTTTTTCTTCTGTAATATTTTATCTTTGTAAACCATTACAAATAATTCCTATTACTTATTTTTCATACCTTTCCCTCTTATTTTATTCTCATTAAGGATCTGCATCCAAAATACCACTCTGTCCTTATTTCTTGAATGTTCTCCTGCTTTATCATCATCCATTTCCACTTTGAATTATAGCTTTCTGCTTGTGTATATATATCAACTTTAACTGTATAGCTTTAAAATATCCCTTCAAATCAGGTAGTCCTAATCTACCTTGTTCTGTTGGAAGGATCAGCTTATCCCACTTGACCCTTTCCCCTTCCAGATAAAATCCTTCAACTCTTTGTTACTTACTGTCCACAACGTATCCTCTCATTGATAAAAATATGCCTGACCTGTATATAAAACAAAAGGGATTTAAAACATTTTGACTGCTTTTATCTTGCACTCCATATCCATAAACAAAAGCTTCCAGTTTCACAGATTTTGTGCATAGGTTCATAGGTTCATAGATTTATATTAGGCTAACAGCCTATATAAGCCTAGCCCATGAAGATTCCCTGATATCATGCCACCCAAAGTTAGTTCCCAATGACCCTGTCAAGCAAGGCCACTGAAGTGATCCCCCGGATGAACTTCCTACTGCCCATCAACTCGTCAAGATTTCTCTTAAAGAAGGCCAGTGAAGTGCTCTGCTTGACATGAATGGGAAGTTTGTTCCAGAGTATGGGAAGTCTCTGGGTTAGGAACCTGTCTCTCCAGCATGTTCTGTTTATTGTGGTAATGAGGTTTAGGTCCCTGGAGTGTATGACACGGAGGGATTGGGATTTCTTTAGGTGTAGCATATCTAGCAGCTCTGAGTCAGACATGGCTTTATAGGTCAAGCAAAGATCGCCTCTAAGTAGGCGATAAGAGACAGAGTATAGTTGGAGTTTTTTGAGTCTGTCCATATAGGGCATATGTTTAAGGCCTAAGATCCTTGGGTCTATATTATAACATCGACGTTCTCTAACATCGAATGTTATAATATTGAACCTGTAATGTCGAACGCTGAAAACAGCGAAGGTGCAGGACATTGAATTCTTTCCCAGGGAAAGAATTTGGTGTTCCATTGCTGTGTCTTCGTTGTTTTCAGCATTCGATATGTTGGAGCATTACGGGTCGGGTTCAGGTAAGTGTGCGATTGTGTGTAGGTTAGGGTTAGGGGGCGGGTTAGGTGAGTTAGGGTTAGGGAGCGGGTCAGGTAAGTGTGCGGTGGTGTGGTCGTTAGTGTTAGGGCACGGGTTCAGGTAAGTGTGTGATTGTGTGTAAGTTAGGGTTAGGAGGTGGGTTAGGTGAGTTAGGGTTAGGGTGCGGGTCAGGTAAGTGTGCGATTGTATGTAGGTTAGGGTTAGGGGGCGGGTTAGGTGAGTTAGGGTTAGGGCGCGGGTGAGGTGAGTGTACAATAGTGATGGACCTTAGGGTTAGGGTTGGGTTAAGGTAAGTTGGTAGCTAGTACTGTATGTAAAGTTTAGTTTAGGTATAGGATTTTAAGTGTATGTGTGTGGATGGCTGTTTTTTGTGTGTGTTTGTGCTGTGTGTAAGTTTCTTGGAATAGCAATTTTTTTCCCTGGGAAAAAATTTGCTATTCTGACTGTTCGATGTTTTCACACTTCGGTATTTAGGGTTCGATATAATGACATTCGATGTTAGAGATCTTCAATGTTATGATATAGACCCAGATCCTCTTAGTGAGGTATTTTTGTGGCCTTTCCAGATGTAGGTGTCTAGTGAGGTACATACCAAATGAGGTGTTGCATTCTATAACAGGTCTAATGAGGGATGAGTAGAGAGGGATTATGATCTCTTTCTTCCTGGGTGAGAAACCTTTTGTAATGAGATGTGCCACATATAAGGACTTTCTGACTACAATGGCAATGTGGTTATCAAAGGAGAGGTTGCTGTCAACCTGTGTCCCCAGGTCTCTTATCATACCTTCTGTGTTTAGTGGACTACCGCCTATGTGGTAGTTCATAGGCACTGAATTTTTTCCAAAGGGAATGACAATGCACTTTTTGGCATTGAGTCTAAGGCCTTGGTTCCGGCACCAGTCGCTGGTGTCAGTGAGGCCTTTCTGTAAAATGTCTACATCAGTTGGAAAATCAGTAATGGCTCCCAGTTTGCAATCATCCGCAAACTTCATTAGTCAGAGTCCCTTTGTGTTGGCCTGAACTTCAGAGAAGTAGATGCCAAACAGGAGAGGACACTACTTGTAACTGGGTTTTATCAGTGAGCCAGTTGGCAACCCATCTTATGATATAGGGGTTTATGCCTAGTTTAGTGAGTCTATCTATGATTCCTGAGTGAGGGATGGTGTCGGAGGCCTTGGCAAGATCTAGCTTGGCTGTGTGAACTAGCTTGCCCTCATCCAGAGCTCTGGTGACAGACTCAAAGAAGTCTATCAGGTTGAGCAGGCATGATCTACCTTTCACAAACCCAAACTGCATGGGGTCCAGAGTTTGGAGATTCATTATGTCCTTATTTAGAAGGTCCATAATGATGCTCTCCATAGCCTTACATATCAAACTCATCAGGCTAATTGGGACGGTAGTTCCCAGGGTCTGTAGTTGCTCCCCCTTTGTTGAGTCGGCTGACCATAGCAGTGCACCATTCGGTAGGAACAAAGCCTGAAATGAGGCTGTGATTGAACAGGGTACTCACGTGTGGTGCCAGTTCACTTTGTAATTCATGTAAAACACAGCCAGGGATATTATCATGTCCCACAGAAGCTGTATTCTTGGCTTTGGACAGTGTGTTTTTTATCTGTGTAGCCATGATAATAGGAGTTTGGCATTCCTCAGGTATTGTTATAGGCCCATTAGGGGGTGAAAGGGGGGAAAAGTTCACACTGAAACTGTCGACCAATATGTTGGGAATATCAGTTGGTTCTGTATATGTATTGCCATTGTGCTGCAACTCAGAGCAGATCTGAGTATTGCCATGTAGATTCTTGACATAACTATAGAATGCCTTCTGGTTGTGTTTAGAATCTGCAGCAATTTTTGTTTTTTGTAGCCAGCTTTAGAGGATTTGATGAAGGATCGCAGTTTTTTGCTGAGGTTGACAAGGGAGTTTTTTCACTCTTCGGACTTCACCTTTTTCTGCAACAGCTTTTTCCTTCTGCTGTAGAGCTTGTCCATGGAGAGGACCACCAGATTTACTTTTTTTTCTGGAGGAGAGTGCCTTGACTCTGCCTGGCATGGCCCATTCCATGCACTTGTGTATGTGCGCATACAGTGTATTGGTGTATGATTCAGTCATGCACCTATTTTCCATTTGCATGGGTGTCATGAAGTTAGCCACCTCTGTTTTTAGAAGTCCAACATTGGCTTTGGAGAAGTCTTTCACAGTGGCTTCCTTTGGGGGGGGGGGGGTAAGAGTGGAATGTGGATATCCATGGTGATTAGCTTGTGGTTAGATCTGACCAGAGAGGAGTTGATTACTGGTGTAGAGCAATGGTCACCCATGTTAGCAAAGACCAGGTCAAGGATGTTTACACCCCCAGTGAGGGTAAGAATGAGTTGGTCCAGGGCACTGGAATTAATGAATTCCAGAAAGCATTAAGAAAGTGTGTTGGTACAAGTGTAATTTTCCCATTTAATGGTGGGGTAGTTAAAGTCTCCCAGTAAAAGGGTATTGAGTTCTACCCTAATATTTTCCAGTGTGTTTATGAATGTGGAGTGGGAGTCTTGGGACATGGTGGGGGATCTATAGCAGGCTACAACCTGGATTGCAGTTTTACCCAGTGTTAGTTGTATCTGAAGTATCTCTGATGTGTTATGTTGGGCTACTAGTCTGGAGGTGTGCATATCCTTCATAAATATGGAGGCATCACCGCCTTTAGTTCTTCAGTCCAGGTTTAGGGGCCGAAAGGTGTAGTATGAATTATAGCCTGGTGCTCCCTGGAGCCCTGAACCAGGTCTCGGTCACTGCACAGATGTCGGTGTTCTTCATTTTAAGGAGTGCTTCAAGCGAGTGCATTTTGAGATTTAGATCTTGCATTGAGTAGCATTACCCTCAAATTTTGTTTGCTTGTAGCTGTTATGGTGGTAATTTTGTTCTTCAGGACATTGCCTAAAAAAGGCACTATAGGGGTGGCAAGAGCCTTGGCCACTATCTGGAATCCCTGGGGTGACATGCGCAGGCCATCTCTGGTGAAGCATCGAGGTCTGTCAAGTCATGTCATCCCAGGCAGACAGATACTGGATCCCCTTAGAATGACAACAAAAACTTAGCCAATTGTTGAAGTCAATCATTTTCTGCTTGTACTGTGGTATTGTTCTGGGTGACGTTAGGATGCTACTTGAAGCTAGGGTCATACCTGCCTGGGCTACAAGATCCAAGAGCTCCTCTATGTCTCTTTTCATGTAGTCCAGGGAAGTATGTCTCAGGTCATTCACACCACCATGGACAATGACAGAGTCATATTTGTACCTGTTGTGGAGTGACCTAAGTGCATGCGTTATGTGGCAGATACTGGCACCCGACAGGCAGTTGACCGTAACTTTCTCCTTATTCAACCTAGTGAGTGAGACATCACTGTGCCTTACTATTGAGTCACCTACGACTAGTGTGTTGGGTAAGTTGTTTTGCCTTATGGGCTTTGGTTGAGTGGCACACTGTTTATGTGAGCTATGTGTTTTATGGTTTGTGCTGGGGTGTGGAGGTTGTTTGCGTTTCTGCTTCAGAGGTCTCTGTTGTTTGGGCAGATTTTTATTGAGACCCTCAGCAAAAGTAGGTGTGTGTTTTGTGTTACTATGTGAGGGTTGGGGTGGTGTATGTTATGGAGGGCTATGTGTTGAATGTGGTGTGGTGCAGGTGTTAACCTTCTCCTCTTGACTGGCTAATCCAGTCTTGGCTGGAGAGTGCTTGGCTTCCAATTTGGCTATATATGTACATCTCTCACAAGTCATAGTGTTGGGAGGTAAGAGGAAAGGGTTGTCTGTGTACATGAGGCAGTTGCTACATTGCATCAGGATGCCCAAGTTCTCCAGGTTGACAGGAGAAAGCACAGGTAACTGACTTTAGACATGCCTGGATATGAGCTCAATGTATTAAGTACTGAGGCCTTTTACAGGAAAAATGTCACTCAAAGTGTCTGAGTCTGTACAGAGCACTGCCAAAGACTCGAGGGGAAAATAATACGTAGACCCTGAAAATTTAAAGCTGAAGTGTTTAGGCAGATATTCTAAAGTAAGGCAGAAATCAAGCAGTACTTACTGAAAATAAAGAATTAGCTTGTCAAGAATGATAAGAAGAGATGAGTCGCATGAATGGCTACTGCCTGCCTACTACTAATGCTGGTCTCAGCACAGCTTCACTCTGTTGGGATACAATACTGCTTTGCTTCTTCTCTCACCAGAAACAAAATGTTAGCACCAATCCCAAGAAGTGAGGCAGGCTACTGCCTGTTTGTATGGTCTTTGATTTAGTCTCTTCCCACATACCCTTAGCTGCCATAACAGAATTCCTTTTAATCCATTCTCCTGAATACTTCATTTTATCATATCTCCACAAATATGAGTACTGCAGGACCATTTCATGTCTGGATACATAGTTTACAGCTATTGCCTTTGTTTTATACTCATTAATTTTATATCCCGAAAAGAAACTGTTTCAGAATGTTCCACAACACTGAAATGTCTTTTTCTGATTTTACCATGTATAAAATAATATCATCTGCAAATAAAGCCAGCTTTTCTTGATTACCATAGCGATTATATCCTTGAATTTCTGAGATCCTTATTACAGTCACCGCACCTTTTTTCTAGGATGTTGGTGCCTCTCCTCCTTTTAAAATACTGTTAAACAAATACTTCCATATCTTTATCACTTTCATCGCTCCTAGCTTCCAAACGTCCACAGGACTCTATTTCTGAAAACTTTCCTGTAGATTTGTTGTACATCATCATTTTTATCTCATCTCCTCCTATCCCAAATGTTAATCATTGAGCCTTGTCTTCCTCTAACTGTGGCATATTTAATTCTTCCATAAACATTTCCATTTGAACTATTTCCTTGATCTCCACATTTCTCTGCTTTATACAGATTTTCATAAAATTTCCAAAATATTTCTAATACATCTATGAGGATCTCTGATTATTTTCTTTGTTATTGGCTCCCTAAGCTTGGCATCTGTAATACTAATACATCTGCATACTATGCAGACCTACTTTAAAATTTAACATGCGATTTACTTCAGGAAATTTATTTTACAAATATTACTAAGAACAAAAACATTTTTTACTTACAAAGTAAAAGTAAAGTAAGACGCCAACTGGATCCACGGAACAGTTCCTTTATTGATAAAATACTACTGAGCGCAAAAAACGCTTTCACCCACTATCTCCGTGGGTTTCATCAGAGTTAAAACTAATCTGGAGCAGTTACTTTTTATACATTTCTAATAAGGACAAAAAACCAATCACCTCTTTGTAAAACTTTCAAAATTTGCATATTCAATTAGAAATAGTTAACTAATCAATTAATCCAACTACCATTTACATACAACTCTAAACTTTTTGTATATATATAAAAACCTATACTTTCCATACCTTAAAGTTCGTATAAGTTTTGTTAAATAAATAATTACACAACTATATATATATGCCCAATGTGCAAAAATGCGTAAAGATGTAATGTGCAAATAACTTTTGATGTACAAAAACATATTAAATATACATATATTGTTAAAAGAAAATTTTAAGATAGTAATGATGTGCAAAAAATAATTCGTCTATTTGACACAAAATGTACAGAATGTTATACAAAAGAAAACATATATTCTAACAATAAAAAATAATAAATTTTAACAATTCCATACATATAAAATACAATTAATCTATAAATATGTCTAAAAATACTTTTAAAAATTCCTTAATAAAAACAGTCCTAAAAACACTATATAATATATGATTTCATTTTTAAATAACTTGCAATGGATATGTATTCATTTAATCCTGGTTGTGTGCAAGCATTGAGCCTCAGCTGCCATAAACATTCTTTTGTTTCCAGCAGTGTGTTCAAGTCCCCTTCATTGTTACAATTTGTGTCTGGTACCCTATCTATAACAAAAAATAAAAACCTCTTAAAACATCTACATTTTGTACTATGTGTATATAGGGAACTCGTAACCTTCTTATTTTTAATATCTCTATTATGTTCTACAATTCTTTCCCTAAGCTTCCTTTTAGTTTTCCCTATATAAAATGAAGAACATGACAGGCATGTAGCTAAGTATACAACTAATTTGGTGTTACAATTCACATTTCCTGGACATCTTAGTGTCCTATTGTAACCATGCAGTATAACGTATGGCCCGTCATTAATAAATCGACAGCTTTTACAAAAACCACACTTTCTCATTAAAGAGTTCTTAAATGAACTTTGACTTTCAAAATAGTCTTTCAAGTTCCTTCCTCTACTGAAAACTATAGCTGGTACGTTCCCTATATATTGTAGAATGTCTGTTTGATTAACAAACACCTTTTCATAACATTCTTTGATAGTGTCCGTCAGGTGATTAATGTTGTTACTATAAGGGACTAAAAAAGCCCCCACCTTCCCATCTTTGTTATACTTAATCTCATTTTTGTTGAGGGTACCATGTATCAGTAATGGTTTATACACATCTTTCCTTTTGTTATTCACTTCATATCTGATACTTTCAACTAAATTTTTGGGTACCCTCTTTCCAAAAACATGTTTTCCAATTTTAGTAACTCATTAGTAAATTCTAAATCATCACTTATTATTCTCGATAACCTCACCATTTGCCCTTTTACTAAATTTCTTTTCTGAAAATAAGGGTGACAGCTATCGAAATGCAAATAAGAATTCGAAAAGGTTTTTTACGATATATTGTAGAATTTAACTTATCATCACCTTTATAAATTTTCAAATCCAGATATTCACAACTCTCTTCTTCCATTTTATATGTAAATTTTAAAAATGTAGTGCTACATTCTAAATAATCCATAAAGTTGTTAAATTCCTCTCTGTTTCCTTTCCAAAATATTAATATGTCGTCAAGGAACCTTAAATATAAAACTATTTTTGACCAATACGTACTTTCAAATATTTTCTTTTTTCCCACATAGCCAACACCAAATTTGCATACATGGGGGCGCATCTAGCCCCCATTGCTACACCAGCACATTGTTGATAATATTCTCCTTCATGCTGGAAAAAATTATTTTTCAATACCAATTCCATCAAATCAACTAGAAGTTTTCGTTTTACTGTATGAAAATTACCAAACACCTCCAAACTGTTCTCAAATAATTCCAAACCTTCAGTCAAAGGAATTACCGAGAATAGGTTAACAATGTCTATTGTCACTAAAAATACTTCATTCAAATCTTCATTTCTGTAACTGTGAAGCAATTCTAAGCAATGCCATGAGTCCTTTAAAATGTGCTTAATACTGACTACTGTTTCCTTACAATTTGTGTCCACATAATGAGCTATAGCCTCCATTTTTGACTGCTTAGCAGAAACAATAGGCCTAAAAGGGGGATTAGAGACATTTTTATGTATTTTAGGTATACCGAAAATTGATGGCGTCAATGGATGTTCAACTGAAAGGTATTCAAATTCTACTTTGGTTATAAATCCCTCTACCAGTAAATCATATAATTGCCAATCAACTTTTGTGTATGCCTTGGTTAAATCGTACCTTGCCACTCTCTTATAGGTGGTCTCATCACTTAACATAATACTCATCTTGTTATTATAATCTATTTTAGTCATCAGGACCACCCCTCCCCCTTTATCTGGTTTCATGATTCTCATTTTATCCGAAATACTCAGCTCATTCAAACAAAACCTTTCTGCTTCAGTCAAATTATCCTTGTGAAAATTCCTTTCCTTCCAAGCTTTCCTTAACTGCACTTCACAAAACATTTCAAATAAGTGAACAATAGGGTTGTTAGGTGGAATAAATGTACTTGACTTCCTTAAGGTAATATTTTTAGTATCCCTATCAATCGTACTGTCAAATCTGTTCTTAAAATAAATTCTGAGGTTCAAACTTCTAGTGTACATCTTTAAATTGACTAATAATTTACCAATATCCACCTGATAATTAGGAACAAACTTGAAACCCTTCATAAAAAGTGAAATGTAACTATTGTTTAAAGTTTTGTCTGTAAAGTTGTACACAGAAAAACTACCTTCTGTAATAATTTCACATTTGCCATTTACCGACACATAACCTGGATTTTGTTCATAGTCGTCAATATCTTGCCCATTCAACATTGTGTATGCAAAATATTCATTACTGAAGTTACTATCCTGAACATCTGGTTCATATGGACTCACATTAGTTCCATTGTTAACTTCACTCTCATTATTACTATCTATTGTAATTAAATCATTAAGACCATTCTGTTTTTTTACTGCCTCACCATGATCTTGAATTAACTTATCATAGCTACCTCTGATAACCAGATCTTTAGTTTTTAGTTTTGGGGACGTGTCCAAGCAATAAGGCTTCTGCTGTTCATTTAATAATGACGTGCTTGGTACTTGTACCTCCCCCATCCATTGTTCTGTTGATTGTAATACTGATTCTGTCCCTGGTACCGCTCTCTTAAACGTTCTGATCTGCGGAGCACAGGCTCCTCTAAAAAAACTTCTCTATTATCATCTAAACTTATATTCATATTTATACAATATATGTATATTTAATATGTTTTTGTACATCAAAAGTTATTTGCACATTACATCTTTACGCATTTTTGCACATTGGGCATATATATATATAGTTGTGTAATTATTTATTTAACAAAACTTATACGAACTTTAAGGTATGGAAAGTATAGGTTTTTATATATATACAAAAAGTTTAGAGTTGTATGTAAATGGTAGTTGGATTAATTGATTAGTTAACTATTTCTAATTGAATATGCAAATTTTGAAAGTTTTACAAAGAGGTGATTGGTTTTTTGTCCTTATTAGAAATGTATAAAAAGTAACTGCTCCAGATTAGTTTTAACTCTGATGAAACCCACGGAGATAGTGGGTGAAAGCGTTTTTTGCGCTCAGTAGTATTTTATCAATAAAGGAACTGTTCCGTGGATCCAGTTGGCGTCTTACTTTACTTTTACTTTTTACTAGTTTTCCGTTCACCTTGTTTTTCTTGCACCGAGTGTTGGTGGAGTAATTCGCTTTTTGGTAGACACGGACATTTGCCTTTGCTAAATTGTGGACTGTACACAGTATTTTTTATCTTTTACTTGATTATGGAATTAATGGAGCAGTTATTTCAGCAGCAGCTGCTTTTAACACAGCGTATACTGTCTGCCTTAAAAGGTAATGAAGCTGCTTGTGGTGATGTGCAAAACAACCCAGAAGAGGTACAAAATGAAAACGCTGTTTTCTCTGATGTCGATGAGCAGATTTTTACACTCCACTCTACCCCGGGTACATTGCGCAGCAATCCAGGTGCTAGTCATCGTTTGGGAGATCCTATTGGCAGTCGGACAACGCGTATGGGACCAGGAAGTGATGGCCACGCATTTCCGCTACCGGATTCATCACCAAACGCTAGGAATGGACTGCACGGGGAAAGTATAGTGGATTCCAGAATTGCAGATTTGAAATCGGTGCTGTTGGCGCCAAATTTTCCATTACAACGAAACGAACAGGGTATTCAGAGTTTGAATAAACAGATGGAAACTTTTGAAAGAGTGTTAAAAAAGTTCAAGACTATTCAGATGGACAATGTGTTTTTGGAGAGATCGCTAGAGCTCAAACAAATTCCAAAGGGGCTCAGAGTTTTCAAGGTACCTTTTGGCTTTGAAAATAATGACAATTTACTGCAAGAACTAACAGATATTTTTGATAACACTGGTATGCAGTTAATGAAATTAATTATTAAAAACAACAATGATAGATTAAGTAAGTTAAAAGAATCTTTAACTGTGCTTGATAATAACATTAAAAAAGATTTGTTATTTGATTACAACAAAAGTAAATTTGATAGCATACTTAATGACATGAAAAGATATGTGAGTAAAGGGTTGGATATTAAAAATGAAAAGCTCCAGCGTGATACTAAGGATTATTTATGTAAAACTGCATACACGCATTTTCGTGATTTCAAGCGTTTTTTTAGAGTGCATTCTGCTGGTCCTGTTACAAGTGTAAATACATTAGTAGCGCAGAATGAAGAGGTAGGAGGGCAGGACAGAATAAATATGAATATAAGTTTAGATGATAATAGAGAAGTTTTTTTAGAGGAGCCTGTGCTCCGCAGATCAGAACGTTTAAGAGAGCGGTACCAGGGACAGAATCAGTATTACAATCAACAGAACAATGGATGGGGGAGGTACAAGTACCAAGCACGTCATTATTAAATGAACAGCAGAAGCCTTATTGCTTGGGCACGTCCCCAAAACTAAAAACTAAAGATCTGGTTATCAGAGGTAGCTATGATAAGTTAATTCAAGATCATGGTGAGGCAGTAAAAAAACAGAATGGTCTTAATGATTTAATTACAATAGATAGTAATAATGAGAGTGAAGTTAACAATGGAACTAATGTGAGTCCATATGAACCAGATGTTCAGGATAGTAACTTCAGTAATGAATATTTTGCATACACAATGTTGAATGGGCAAGATATTGACGACTATGAACAAAATCCAGGTTATGTGTCGGTAAATGGCAAATGTGAAATTATTACAGAAGGTAGTTTTTCTGTGTACAACTTTACAGACAAAACTTTAAACAATAGTTACATTTCACTTTTTATGAAGGGTTTCAAGTTTGTTCCTAATTATCAGGTGGATATTGGTAAATTATTAGTCAATTTAAAGATGTACACTAGAAGTTTGAACCTCAGAATTTATTTTAAGAACAGATTTGACAGTACGATTGATAGGGATACTAAAAATATTACCTTAAGGAAGTCAAGTACATTTATTCCACCTAACAACCCTATTGTTCACTTATTTGAAATGTTTTGTGAAGTGCAGTTAAGGAAAGCTTGGAAGGAAAGGAATTTTCACAAGGATAATTTGACTGAAGCAGAAAGGTTTTGTTTGAACGAGCTGAGTATTTCGGATAAAATGAGAATCATGAAACCAGATAAAGGGGGAGGGGTGGTCCTGATGACTAAAATGGATTATAATAACAAGATGAGTATTATGTTAAGTGATGAGACCACCTACAAGAGAGTGGCAAGGTATGATTTAACCAAGGCATACACAAAAGTTGATTGGCAATTATATGATTTACTGGTAGAGGGATTTATAACCAAAGTAGAATTTGAATACCTTTCAGTTGAACATCCATTGACGCCATCAATTTTCGGTATACCTAAAATACATAAAAATGTCTCTAATCCCCCTTTTAGGCCTATTGTTTCTGCTAAGCAGTCAAAAATGGAGGCTATAGCTCATTATGTGGACACAAATTGTAAGGAAACAGTAGTCAGTATTAAGCACATTTTAAAGGACTCATGGCATTGCTTAGAATTGCTTCACAGTTACAGAAATGAAGATTTGAATGAAGTATTTTTAGTGACAATAGACATTGTTAACCTATTCTCGGTAATTCCTTTGACTGAAGGTTTGGAATTATTTGAGAACAGTTTGGAGGTGTTTGGTAATTTTCATACAGTAAAACGAAAACTTCTAGTTGATTTGATGGAATTGGTATTGAAAAATAATTTTTTCCAGCATGAAGGAGAATATTATCAACAATGTGCTGGTGTAGCAATGGGGGCTAGATGCGCCCCCATGTATGCAAATTTGGTGTTGGCTATGTGGGAAAAAAAGAAAATATTTGAAAGTACGTATTGGTCAAAAATAGTTTTATATTTAAGGTTCCTTGACGACATATTAATATTTTGGAAAGGAAACAGAGAGGAATTTAACAACTTTATGGATTATTTAGAATGTAGCACTACATTTTTAAAATTTACATATAAAATGGAAGAAGAGAGTTGTGAATATCTGGATTTGAAAATTTATAAAGGTGATGATAAGTTAAATTCTACAATATATCGTAAAAAAACCTTTTCGAATTCTTATTTGCATTTCGATAGCTGTCACCCTTATTTTCAGAAAAGAAATTTAGTAAAAGGGCAAATGGTGAGGTTATCGAGAATAATAAGTGATGATTTAGAATTTACTAATGAGTTACTAAAATTGGAAAACATGTTTTTGGAAAGAGGGTACCCAAAAAATTTAGTTGAAAGTATCAGATATGAAGTGAATAACAAAAGGAAAGATGTGTATAAACCATTACTGATACATGGTACCCTCAACAAAAATGAGATTAAGTATAACAAAGATGGGAAGGTGGGGGCTTTTTTAGTCCCTTATAGTAACAACATTAATCACCTGACGGACACTATCAAAGAATGTTATGAAAAGGTGTTTGTTAATCAAACAGACATTCTACAATATATAGGGAACGTACCAGCTATAGTTTTCAGTAGAGGAAGGAACTTGAAAGACTATTTTGAAAGTCAAAGTTCATTTAAGAACTCTTTAATGAGAAAGTGTGGTTTTTGTAAAAGCTGTCGATTTATTAATGACGGGCCATACGTTATACTGCATGGTTACAATAGGACACTAAGATGTCCAGGAAATGTGAATTGTAACACCAAATTAGTTGTATACTTAGCTACATGCCTGTCATGTTCTTCATTTTATATAGGGAAAACTAAAAGGAAGCTTAGGGAAAGAATTGTAGAACATAATAGAGATATTAAAAATAAGAAGGTTACGAGTTCCCTATATACACATAGTACAAAATGTAGATGTTTTAAGAGGTTTTTATTTTTTGTTATAGATAGGGTACCAGACACAAATTGTAACAATGAAGGGGACTTGAACACACTGCTGGAAACAAAAGAATGTTTATGGCAGCTGAGGCTCAATGCTTGCACACAACCAGGATTAAATGAATACATATCCATTGCAAGTTATTTAAAAATGAAATCATATATTATATAGTGTTTTTAGGACTGTTTTTATTAAGGAATTTTTAAAAGCATTTTTAGACATATTTATAGATTAATTGTATTTTATATGTATGGAATTGTTAAAATTTATTATTTTTTATTGTTAGAATATATGTTTTCTTTTGTATAACATTCTGTACATTTTGTGTCAAATAGACGAATTATTTTTTGCACATCATTACTATCTTAAAATTTTCTTTTAACAATATATGTATATTTAATATGTTTTTGTACATCAAAAGTTATTTGCACATTACATCTTTACGCATTTTTGCACATTGGGCATATATATATATAGTTGTGTAATTATTTATTTAACAAAACTTATACGAACTTTAAGGTATGGAAAGTATAGGTTTTTATATATTTTTTTATATATATACAAAAAGTTTAGAGTTGTATGTAAATGGTAGTTGGATTAATTGATTAGTTAACTATTTCTAATTGAATATGCAAATTTTGAAAGTTTTACAAAGAGGTGATTGGTTTTTTGTCCTTATTAGAAATGTATAAAAAGTAACTGCTCCAGATTAGTTTTAACTCTGATGAAACCCACGGAGATAGTGGGTGAAAGCGTTTTTTGCGCTCAGTAGTATTTTATCAATAAAGGAACTGTTCCGTGGATCCAGTTGGCGTCTTACTTTACTTTTACTTTTTACTAGTTTTCCGTTCACCTTATTTTTTACTTACAGTTATATCTTCAGCCTTTCTAAACATTGATGACAAAGTGGAATTATGTACTAGAGTTCTCTCATAATTTAAACAGTTAAACTTCCAGGCATTTTCAGCCACTTCAGAAGCACTGTTGTCATGTCTAAAATGAATTTGGTGGGAATGGCACAACAATTCTTACACGTATTTACTATTTCTCATCATTCGCGGTGGTGCAGCGGTAGCGTTGTTGCCTCACAGTAAGAGGTTCTCCCGTTTGATTCTCAGCTGGAGTGCGGGTAGTGCCTTCTGTGTGGAGTCTGCATGTCCTCCCCACGGTTGGGTGGGTGTTCGAAAGACATGTGTAAATGGGCGTGCCTTTGTTGAAGGTTGAACATCGAGCTGGCACCTCGGCATTCGTGAAAATCTACTGCTAATCATTAGTGGACCGGAGTTCCGCTGTGGCGACCCCTAACCGGGAAAAGCCGAAAGACAACAACATTTATTATTTCTCATTATTGCTGGACTTCTTCATTGGCATCTTGACCTCCCAACACCAGTCTTTGATTCAAGTCCAAGTTACTCCTGATTTTTCTTGTATGCTCCTAAGCTTTATATCTGTCATGCCAACATTTTTCTTTGAAACTACAGAAGAGGTTTCACAATCAAATTTTCTCACTGAGGTTATTGTCAGAATGAAAGGTATAGTCTCCTTTAGCTTTCTATCTTATTCTTTGCCGGTTAAACTTGTTTTGTTTCTTTCCTTTTCAGATATTTTGCATCCAAAAATGCCCTTGATCCTTCAGGAAAATATTCTAAAGACACCTGGATGCAACAACTTGAATATTACACCTGCATCTCAACAATCCCCGATTGTAGGGAGAATCTTGCTTTTCTTCTGCCTTATGTACACTTAATAATCATTTTCTACAAGCACTCTACTGCCCTCAATTTTTAATACAGTTCTCTTATGCCACAGTTTTGTCAGGAGCAGCTTTTTTCTGCTAGTATGACTGCATCTTTGCTAAGGGTGGCCACGGTGGTGCAGCGGATAGAGTTGTCACCTCACAGCAAGACATTCTCTGGTTTGATCCTTGGCTGGGGTGCCTTCTGTGTGGAGTCTACATGTCCTTCCTGTGGTCGCGTGGGTTTCCTTCTGGTGCTCTGGTTTCCTCCCACTTCCCAAAGACATGCTGTAGGTGGATGGGACACTCTAAATTGGCCCTAGGCATGAGTGCATGCATGTGCCTTCTGTGGAAGGATGGGCACTGGGCTGGCAACGTGACACCATAAAACTCTACTGCCAATCATGAGTGGACAGGTGATCCACTGTGCTGAACCCTAACCGGGAAAAGTTGAAAGAAGAAGAATGATTGCATCTTTGCTAATTTAAGTTTTGACTGCTTAATCAGGTATGGCCAGATTTGGAGCATAAACACAATGTGGTCTGTGGAATACCAGTACAGTTGCAGTTTCAGTGGTATAGCAAAAAACCTCAGGGTTTTCTGTATGTGCTCAGCCTTCTAACTGTATTTTTATACAGTTATTAAGACCTCATATACAGCCAATCTTTCCTTCATTTCATCATCTGATTTCTGCATTTTTTTCAGCTCACCTGAATAACTACTTAAAACTACTATTCTTTTTAGCCTTTTTTCATTTGACATTATGTATTCCTTCAGTGTTGCATTTCTTTTAAATACCGGGTGCATTTTATTTATTTTTCCTCTAAATTAATAGAACGCTATCTCAACCACCAAAGCTGAAACACGAACTGTTTTTTGCCTAACAGCTTCAAGGTTCTTCCCACCCAGATTTCTTTTCTTTTCTGGTTGATTTTTATTACTTTCTCCAGATTTCTTCTGCTGATATTCAAACAGTGTAGTAACCAGTAACTGGCTTTTACCTAGATTTTTAAATTTTACTAGCTTTTTACACCACTTTCATTTTTCACAGTGGGGGGACTCTTACAACCTGCTGCTCATTGGCAAGCCATCCTGGAACTGGCCTATTGTCAGAAAATGTTTAAGAAAAGTATGTTTAATATGCAGTTATACACAGTTGATCTTAATCTGCCTCACTCCGGATAATTCAACTGCTGTAAAACTGTAGAGCAAGACAAATGCTTTTCTGTTGCAAGCATTAGTAAATGTAAAACTTTTACTTTTATTTCACTCTGTAAATGTCTCTCTTTCTCTCTGTTTAATTTCTCCAAATATTTTGAGTTTCTAATACCATGACAGGAAAAAAAAACATTCCTAAGTCAGAGTATAATTAAAGTCCATGAAATTAGAAATGTTTCAATCTTTGATGCTAGCAAAAAGTACTCTTCACAGCACCTGCAATAGCCGCGGTGGTACAGCGGTTGCATTGTTGCCTCACAGCAAGAGGTTTTCCCATTCGATTCTCAGCTAGCGTGCGGGGAGTGCCTTATGTGTGGAGTCTGCATATCCTCCCCGTGGTCGAGTGGCCTTCGAAAGACATACGTGAATGGGCGTGCCTTCGCTGAAGATTGGGTGTCGGGCTGGCAACTCGGCACCATAAAAATCTACTGCCAATCATTAGCGGACTGGAGTTCCACTGTGGTGACCCCTTACCGCGAAAAGACAAACAAACTCTTCACAGCACCTGCAATGTACCCAGAACTACCTCCTTCTGTAATTCATAGACAGTCAAATATATTTGTAGCATAACTTAATATGACCATTGATTCCTTTTTACTAGACCCATTGCTCCTACTGCTATTCAAACTATCTGGGAATCTTTCTTCCATATTGCTCCTGTTTCTGCCTGCAAATCCTGGTACTTTGTCTGTCTCTCTGCAAGAAACTGTAATCACTAGATGTAGTACTTTCAGTGATGCTACTTTTTGACTTTTTCATAGACTATTATATCTGTTCTTTTTGTATCTATTTTTTGAACTGTTGGTAATGGGTGATCCCATGTGGTGTGGACTTCATCATTCTCTTTGATATTTTGTTCATGTTTCCAATGCTTCTGTACTATTTCTATAATGAAGTGTTTGCACAATCCTTAACTTACCAGTCTTGCCACATCATTGCATCTTTCAGACCCTCTACCATGAGTGTAGCACACCCATCAAGAAGTGATGTGTCCAGTTCTTTTTTTACATAATCTACATTTGTCTGTTTCTCCCACATGTTCATTGGACTTTGTAAACCAATGTGCATGTAACCCACTCTCCTGGGCTGCCATTATTAATCTTTCATCTTTTGATTTTAACTCTTCCTTGACCATTCCTGCATCAAATTCTGATCAACATGAGGCTGTTCTAGGAGATTTCTCTACTTCAGCTATATTCATGGCTTTTCCACATTTCATCCCTTCTCATCTGTTCCTTTGGTACATTCGGTTGCTTTCTGATTTTAGTCTACTTCTGGTCTGAGTCTCATTCTCACTTGATGCCAGAATGCTTCTGCTAAACTAAGCAGCAAGTTCATCTTACTGCCTCTCCTCATGCTTTAAAACGTTCACTATGTTTGAGGTCAGCAGATATGTATACAGTCCTACTACTTCAGATCTATACATGTAGTCAATTTCAAGGAGGCCCATACTCATTCAGAGCAAGGAATATATAATCTTGGTATACAATGATTTTTATATATTATTTGAAGAGTGAAGCATTTTTCTTGTTTTACTGTCCAACTGATCCAATACCTTTTGGGATCAGTCAATAACACCAAAACTGTGAATTAAAATAGGAAGTGCAAACTGGTTTATAGCTTGAACTTTATTCCTAGAAGTCAAGGCTGTTTTCAATATTAGTGTTATTCTTCTGAAGTATTCATTAGAGTTTTATTTGCATTTGTTCATGTTTTATTTCTAATCCTTCCTCAGTTCTCAAATGTTTATGCACTTCTTCCTGCTCAGGTTCCTTTATATTACATTCCTGTCCCAGACTGATATTTTCTTGGTGCTACAACTTTCGTGCTTTAAGCATTGCTTCTGTACATTTATCAAGACCAAATGACATTCTTATACCATCTGAGAAAATTATAACCACTTGCAGTTGTGCTTTCAACTCCTCAAGTAATCCACGAAAAGTAGATGAGAAATCCTTAAGCAAGTTTTTTTTTTCTGGTAGCCAAATTGTAACCATGCCCTAATATGTTAAGTAAACAGTTTAATGGGTTAAGGACAAGACAAAACAACAGTGGGGACAAAGAATCACCCTGGAATATCCAACTTTAAATTTTTAATCCCTAGGATAATAATTTGTCTTTTATCATGACTTAACTTAAAAGTGGTTTGCCAGTGTTTCATGGTCATTGTCATTTAATTGATCAATGTAGGATGTATCTTATGCATCTGTAAGCACTATTTTATCCATTAATGTGGGATGCTGTCAAATGCTTTTTTGTAATCTATCCATGCCGTACTTAGATTCTTCTCCTTTTTACAATTCTCCATTGTGACTTTATTCAGCAACACATGATCCTTTGTTCCATATGACTTTATTTTGTTACCCTTCTGTTCTATCTCTTTAACTGATTTCTTTTTCTAAATGACTATAAACACTGTCTGCATCAATTCCAGTATATAGTTTATACATGAACGGAAGACAGATTATTGGTCTATAGTTTTTAAGATAGCTTCCAGGTTCACTCTTAAGGAGGAGTATCGTTTTTCCTGTTGATAACCAGGATGGTGTCTGTTTGAGATGCACATATAAGTAAGTCTTAATCAGGGCAAAGTCATTGAGTAAAGATGTTAATACTTTTATCCAGAAGTTAGGCACTGGAACTGGACTGGGTTTTTTCTAATTAGGATCTTTTCATAATTTGGTTTCAATTTGTCTGGTAGTTACTTCATCCCATTTCATATTCTGTACATTTGAATTTCCTCCTGTTTCTTTCTCTCACCAGTATGAACAATTAAATTATCAAAGTGTAATGAATAAATGAATAAATACCATTTTCCGCTATTATACAAATTGCTCAGTTTTACTACATTAGCACAGCAAGTTAATTGATTAAAAGCTGTGACAAAGTTCACATTTATAATGCTGTAGTGGCAACCACTATTTTATAATCACTTCACTTCCATTTTAACACATTTAAATCCTGTTCGCTAATAAGTTTTTGTGTTTTTCTCCAAAATAGCACTGACCTGTCTTGTGACTTACTACACCCTATGTCATTAATCATCTGAACATGAGTACTGCTGCACTGGGAAGTCAGGTAACAGTCTGGTTAGATACATGCACTTTGTATTTTTCCCATTTTAACCACTGCAATATATTTGACATGCTACCCATGTCACTGAGTGCAAGCAACAATTCCAGTTTGCCCATATACATGTAAGGCACTCTATCTGCAGTGAAATTATTTCTTTACTAATACAAACTGTTGTGAGTATGTTGAAATGCTTACACTCAGTATTGACAGCACAGCATTGGATGAATATTTGATGCAAACTGTGTTTGGCTTGTAAGAGCACCCAGTTCCTGAAGATCATTTTTAAAAAATCAGATCCATGTGGGAAATGATTTAGTCATATCCTGTAAGTAACAGCACCTACCTTCCCAGAAACAGTTAACGGGTAGCTATTCACAGTTACAATGTATCGTGGAACCTTAAAGTGAGATATCTGTGAAAGGAAGAATGAAAGGGTTAGAATATGTATTCCCTTACAGCAGAAAATGCAGTAGACATCACTCGGGACTATAGGACTATCATTAGACTTTATTAACATGCATTTGTCTGTGGAATATGAAAATTGTGAACATTATTAAAACACCACTATCTATAGCATGTGTAACAAAGAAATGTTACACATATTTTCAGTTTGCAAATTACAAAAGTGAGTTTAAAATCTTCAAATTGCAATATGTTTGCAAAGGCTACTGATGTACAGTGAGAATCCTGGTATTCTTATTTTAGCCCTTGTACTTTGCACAGATATGTTGCCTGAATAGAAAACCAGTATAAAATAGAAATAGCAGCACTTTTAGGCAAAGTACTGATTCTGACAGATGCAGCCAACATCTAGGAAATGTACAATGGGCTTATATCAGGAATTGTATCCATAAAAGAAATGGATATAGTTGCGTCCATTCCCTTGAATATGGCACAGACAGGCTGACGAAAGACCAACATATACATGAGTTATGTTTTGCATTGTAGCAGTTTGTGCTATACTCCTTGGTTTCTAACAGCTGTGCTAATTGCAATCAGTCCAAATTCACCATGTGACAAATGCTCAGTTTCATTGGCTCTGTACCAAATGTAACACATTGCAGATTAGCCTCACAGGGTTAGGAGGGTCTATGTGTGAGGAATTCATAGGGGTGAATTTAGCTAAGAAAACCTTTCCAAATAACATCCAGTACAACCTGGCATGCCCTAGAGACCTAGATGAATTGCAGAAAGAGGACTGCTCAGAAAAAATTTGTAGGTCAAGGTCAAGTGCCTCACAAGCAGTTGAGAATGGTGGGAAAACTGGAGAGCTGATGGCCAGTCTTCTGTCATCGCAAGATGCTTTTTTTTTTAATTTTAAGAGAAGGTACCAATAAAGAATTCACAAAAAGGGGATGACAAGGATTAGAAAAGTACCAACAGACATGTTAAGGCAGGTATAAATGTATCCTGTTTGCAATCCCCTCTTTTGCATTATATGAACTGAGGTCAGATATTTGGTGTTAGGTCAAAATAATAAGACTACTCCCATGCCCTGCAGTAGCATCACCCCCAAACCTTACTACCCTACCATCCATTATTAGTCCAAAAATAAATGTGAGAGAAAAAAATGCCTGGTTTTCTGTTCTTCTTTCTTCTTCCTCTTGGGCTAGGGCTTAGTATTTCAGCTATGCCTGCTGACTGCATTCCCATAATACAGGTAAAAAAAAGAGAGTTATTCCTAGGAAGCTAGTGTGTTGGAGACCAGCACATAGGGCAGATTCATACAGAAGACTTAAAAGTATCTTGCTTTGCTCCCTTATAGATAGAAATGGGGTTTATAATAATAATATAATTTATAAATCTTTGCTGTACTTGAATGACTCAACTACAAAAGCTAAACAGTCAGCATTATCATAAGAAATTTTAATGTGCCAGCCACTGAGTAGTTCCACTGCTGTTTTTTAAAGCAAAAGCCATAACATTTACCATTAGTAACCAGCATGAGAATATTCCTTATTATTTTATTTAGAAGTAACTATTTTAACATACTTAGAGACACTAAACACAAATATGTCTGGTCTGATCTAATCTGGGAACCTTGCATAAGTTAAATTAATTTCTCAAGGTTATATACTATGTATGTCTGATATGGTGGTTTATTGGTTAACACTTCTACCTCATGCATCCAGTGTTAAATATTGATTTCCAACTGCTGTCTGTATGGAATTTGCATGTACTCCCTATATGTACTGTATGTTTCTTCCACCTCCCCATAACACGTTGATTGAACTAACCAGTCTAGTACTCTAAATGTGATTAAGGGAATGTGCATAGACATAATACACACACACATACACACACACACACACACACACACACACACACACACACACACACACACACACACACACACACACACACAAATATTTATGGTGAAGTGAATAAAATTATTGTCTCTCAACAAGAAGTTATTTGGTTCAGTACAGCAGGGGTGTTTTCTGTGCAGAGTCTGCTCTGATTTCGTCCCACATGCGGTTGGTGAAGTCACTCTACATTGCCCATAGGTGTGTGTGCGTGTGTGTGTGTGTGTGTGTGTGTGTGTGTGTGTGTGTGTGTGTGTGTGTGTGTGTGTGTGTGTGTGTGTGTGTGTGTATGTGTGTGTGTGTGTGAGAGATATAGAAGAAAGGCCTGGGCAATCTACTTATATCCAAACAACAAACAATACAGACTCTGCAAATGCCGTAAAACTTTAATCGCAAAGCTTTCAGATAAAATAATCCTTCCTCAGTGCTAAAACAATTCACAGTTTTAATGTCCATTAAATAACACTCTCAAATATTAATCAATTAAATAATTAAGCAGCCCACCAATCAGAAAAATAAATCAATACAAACATTCAAGCAAGGACTTATTTAAACAATACATCACTTAATACACATTTGTTTATGGACACAACTGGTCTAAGCTCACTTCATCTAATCCAGTACAAAATGTTTTTTTATTTTATTTTTTGCAGGGAGAGAGGGAGGAGCTCTCCCCTGCACTCCCCCAGCTTATATATAACAACTTTACAGCTGCATTACAGTGGAAGAAAGGGAAGAAACACCAGAAGCACACCACCAGTTTACACAATCAAGCACACTGTGATAAAGCAAACTGTGATATGACTTATACATCTTTAATAAAACTCATACCAGTGATCAAAAATCATAAACTTTGGTTATTATCAGCGTTATAACTGGTAAAATGTATCAAAGAATGTCATTAGATCAAATGTAATTAGATTTGATTTAATGACATGACAGACAGCTTGCATGATACCTATACCCATGCATATTTATGCAACATATGATGTTGTTGGGTGATCTAATGCATGAAACACCTAGCTATAAGTATGATGGGAATGTGACCTGAGATGACTTATAAAGCACATGAGTTACTAAACAACTTTGTAATCCGGCAGTGCAGATATTTTGTGTCATACAACTCAAACCCGACTTGTATCACTGACTGTTTACTATTTATATATCTTAGTCTGGATTTCTATTTCCCCTTCATTTCAATGGGCTATGGTAATTAGGTCATTTGTGTAGTTTTCTGAACAGAGTTTATGTAATTAGCACAGGATTTTATAACAATGTGTCTCACAAATTTTATATAGTTCTTCTGAAGTACTTGTTTAATGTTTTTTAATATTTTCAGTAATTATGTGTGTGCATGATGATGCGCAGTGAGCAGCAGCACTAATTACATATTCATGCACTGAACTGCATTTAAACGTAAACAAGCACGGATTTACAGCTGGCAACAGTATTGCTGGCCAGGAACCATGTAAAACAACAATACAGATAGCAAACCTTGTTACTTCAGAGCAAAGTAGTTGAGTGGGATTGTGCAGAATGTCACAGTGATTATCAGGGCTTAATGTATAAGTTATGTATATGTTCCAAACACAGTACAGGACAGTGGATACAGTGCAGGGTATTGTGAAATCCCATTCCAGGCATTCTGTATAGGAGTTGTGTAAATGATCTGTAAGGGTATATATGCACTGCCATTTAAATTAAACAATAAGGGGAAGTGTGTATATTTAAATAAAGAAAATAAAGTGCACAACCACCACGGATGAATATCTGATTTAATTACAAAAAATAAAAAACAGTAAGTGCTTTCATGATACAAAAGATCACTTCATCAGACAGCTATTTAAACAATTCATCCTACTTATATAACAACAATACTCTGACATCATTACCTCCTCAGGGCAAATAACATATCAAAACATTAACATTTAAAAAACGTAATCAATAAAAACATATATAAACTCAAATATTAAAACTCACCTCTAACACTACAAATCAATAATAGCAAACCTACTACTTGTACCCTAATTCTTCTGCTATATAAAAAATAAAACATCAATGTGGGAGTGGTCGAGCTTTAAGGGCCAGTTTTAAAGAGCCCATTTCATTTAAGCCTGGAAACCTGTCTGCTTAAAGAGACAGAATCCAAGCTTGTTCTCTAACTTCTGTTTTGTTTTTGATTTTTGAGATCCCCACCCCTACTACTCACTTCTGAAACTTCCAAAGCTAGAAACCTAAATCTATGAGTGCTATCCTCTGTTTTTACATGACATGCTAATGCATTGTCCTGCTTCCCATTCCTGATATCTCTCACATGTTCAAGTATTCGTTCCTTAAAGGAATGATTGGTCTTCCCTACATAAAAAGCATGACAGAGAGTGCAGCAAGCTAAATACAATAGATTCTTAGTAGAACAATCTGAATAAAATGTGCATTCAATAGAAATTCCTAAAAGGGGATGCTTAAAAAACATACCAGATTGTATGTAGTCACAAGCAGTACACTTCCTACATGGATAAGTCTTCTGATGCTGAGACCTAAACATGCCTCTACTAACCTCTTTTCTATAACATAGTTGTCTTTTCAGTTTGAGGTTGTTCCTAAAGGAGAACTGCAGTGTTTCTGCTATCACACCTCTCAGCTCTTCAGATACTGTCCGAATCCCCCAATGTTTCTTAACAATATCACAAAAAGTATTAATATCACTTGAAAATATAAAAGGGACTCTGATCTTACATTCAGAATATCATACCAGAGTCACATTGCTTAGTGGTAGTTGTGGGGCAAAATATGCTCTACCTCTTCCATTCCTTTCCAACAAAACCTGAGATATACAAGTATCTATCTCCCTTTCCATATAACCCCTTGCTAAGAAGTTAAATTTAAGATTATGAAACACTTCTTGCAGCCTACTGTAATCATTACAGTCTCATTGCCCTGAAAAACTGACCCTTTACATTCCTCAGTATATGCCGAGGATGCATGCTCTTTTTGTACAATAGTGAATTATTCTTGCTATACAAGTTAGTATTTATCTGTCCCAACACTGATTTACTAATCACCACATCTAAAAAAGCAATCTCTTCATTTGAGACTTTATATGTAAACCTCAGAAAATTAGTAGTGGAATGCAAAACAAAATCAACAAAATTTGACAATAACTCAAGGGAACCTCCCCATAGCAGAAGAATGTCATCCATGAACGTCTTATAGTATAGAATGTGTCAACAGAAATCATTATTAGTTAAAACAGTATTAATTTCCCATTGTGCTAACACAAGGTTGGCATAGCTATTGGCACATGCTGTGCCCATAGCTATGGCAACCTTTTGCCAATAGAAATTGTCTTTAAAAACACAAAAATTACTCTAGAGAATAATCTCGAGAAGGGCACATAAAAGCTCTATTCTTCCATGCGTAACACCATCATTATTAGTTAAAAAAGCCCTCACATTTTCTATATCCAAATACTGGGGATAACCATGAATAATGATGCTACATCCAATGTCACAAAATAAAAATTAGTTACACTGATAAGTCTGGATACTCGCTGATATAAACTTTCTAATAATAATTTAATATCCCTAAGAACTATTTCTGCATTATCCAGAACTGTGTGAAGAGTCTTATCTATATATATATATATATATATATATATATATATATATATATATATATATATATAGATAAAGGTTCCATCACCCAAACTTTACTGGAAACAATGGAGTGCATGGGTGGTCGAACTGGATCCTTATGAACTTTAGGTAGCCCGTAAATAATGGGTATTACCAGATGCTCAACATTAAAATATCTAAATAGATCTTCTGAGATCATTCCTGTCATCAGAAGATCAAAGACCAAGAAGGCTACCCTCTCAATTATCCCTGTAACCTGATGGTTTGAAATCAATAAGTAAGTAACAGTATCATTCAACTAAACATTCATACTTTCAAAGTAAACATCTCTAATCCAGTATAACCACCCCAGCCCCTTTGTCGGCTGGCCATATCTCAATAGTAGATAAGTCTTTCAGCTCCTGTAACACATTCTGCTCCAATGCATTCAAATTATAAAAGGATGAGGTACGCCTATCTAGGAAAGCTTGTCTTACCTCATTGTTCAGATATATTTAAAAACATTTCTGCACTAGGATGTAATTTAGGCATAAACGTACTCAACCTCTTAAAGTTGTTCACTAATGAAATCTGTTGTGGAAACATTGCAGCAACAGTCACATTCTCAACATTCTAAGGTTCATTAAAATATCCAACATATCAGATCGTTTAGCTGGCACAAACAACAATCCCTTATTTAGTAAGTCCTTTTGTGCAGATTTCAAAGTGTGTGATGACAACTTGGTAACAAGATTATTCATGGCCTGTTTCTTGTTCTCTTCCTTATACTCCTGTCCTCCAATGTATATATCTGTTGGACATGCCCCCTTCCCGCCTGGCTCCTGGATCTGCTCTTGCTATGATCCACTGATATCAGTAGAGGCTTGGGCAATGGAAAAGGGAGTGATGTAGTCGTGGAAGAAGCTATTATATTTGGGATGACCAAAACATTCTCTGGAGTAACTTTATCTTGTGGAGCAACAGAGGAAACTGACAATTCATTATCTCTAGTGGCACTTGCCTGTCTCTCATCTAAAACCACTTCACTATTCATGACCATTTCATTGACCGTTGTTGTTAAAAATATCTGATTCTCCTTGGGCCATGCAAAAACCACCCCATTCTTAAAATCAGTAACATCCCACTGGAACTGATTCATCTTAGTGGCGTGTAATCTTTTCTCAAAGCTAGCAATATTATCATACAGCATGTCAAAACTGTCATGCACCACCTAATTAAAGAACCTCTCAGAGAGGGTATTCTGTAGTTCCGTAACCTCCTTAAGCAAAGTGTCTTCTATGGGTAAGAAAAAAACCTATTAATAATTTCATATAGTCAAAACCTAACCTTAAGTTCAACCTCTGCCATTCTTTCTTTCTTTAGGCCTGGATGAGTATCGCCATACGTCAGCATTTTCAAAACTCTCAGTCCTCTGGAAATTACTACATGATGCAGCACTGCCTCCAAATGAAGATGTTGCCATTGAAGGCATTTCAACTTATAAAACTTGTTCTCAATATCTTTAAAGTGAGTAAAAAAATGCTTGCATCTCTGCAGATCCCAATACATAAAATCCTATGAAAATGGTCACTTGTACCATTTGAAAAAACTCAATGGAAGTGGATTATAGTCCCATTCCACTACATTCCCTTCAGCCATGTCCACATGGTCTATCCAAAAACCAAATAATTATCAATGAAAGAAGACCACTCAGGTAGAAGAATGGCACTTAAAACTAGCACAAAAATAAAAAAAAATAAAATGCACGACCACCACAGCTTAATATCAGCTGATTTAATTACAAAATATAAAAAATGGTAACCACTTTCATGATACAAAAGATCGATTCATCAGACAGCTATTTAAACAATTCATCCTACTTATATAACAACAATACTCTGACATAACATTAAAACTGAAAAACACTAAATAAATAAAAACATATATAAACTCAAATATTAAAACTCAGCTCTATAGCTACCAATCAATACTAGCAAACCTACTTCTTATATGCTAATTCTGCTATATAAAAATAAAAACATCAGTGTGGGAGTGGTCAATCTTTAAGGGATGTTTTTAAAGAAACCATGTCATTTAAGCCTGGAAACACGTCCGAAGTGTGTATATTGAATAGGGACATACAGGTAAATTGTAGGAATGAACACAGGGAAAGAGGACAGGTGAAACAACCTAATATACATCAGATGAGGGCATGTCAATGGAAGACAGTTATAGCAGGAACACCAATACCATATCAGTTTAGTACAGTACGGACTGCACAGTGAAAATGTTCATTATGTGACTGTCACAAAAGGTGACATAACAGTGGGGAAGATGTCTTTGTGAGATAACCATCCTTACATGAACATTTCAGAGGGCATCTATCAGGGATTTTATATACAGTTGTGGTAAGGTACATATTGTGAAGCTGTGCAAACTGATTTGCATGAATATGAGAGTAATGTCAGCAGAGGTCTCCAACAAGTGAGATATAGGTACAGGCTCATGGACAACAGTAAAAGAAGCACGCAGTCATGGACAATATCAGAATAATACCACCAATAATCTCATGTCTCTGACATAACATATATGATTCTGAGTGATCAGAGATGGTTCTGCACAAACACACTTGTACAACTATTAGGACATGTCAGCAATCTATGAGGGCAATCACGCACACAGTCTTAACACCATAACATCTACTGGAGGTGTTAGGAGGGACACTGCTATAGCTGTATGTGACATTATGATAAATAAAGGCTAGTTGACTGGTGTGCATGGCATATATATATATATATATATATATATATATATATATATATATATATATATATATATATATATATATATATATATATATATATATGGCACAATCCACACTGATATATATGGCACAATCCACACTGTCATGAATATAACCCATGCCATCAATGTTGCCAAACAGCTATATATGTACTGCATGCATCACCGGAACAGGTATCTCACATACATCTGGTATAACACCTTGATGGGGGTTCCACACCATCAGACAGTCATGTTTATGCCACAAAACAAATACCTCGGTATGGCCAATAATATCTGTGACAACACACTGTGGAAGAAGTGGTATACTTCAGTTACACATCACTGGAAGATGTGTAGTGAGGTACATGAAGACTGGTGCATTTTACTCAGTTACTGGTGTGATGAAAGCTGTTAACTATGTAGATATGGCCTGAGATGTGGATGTCCTTCACATACTCAGTAGTTGTGTTACATACAAGGGAGTAGTCAGCACTGTGGCCACATGCTGGTGGATGTTCCACATACCATCTACTAAAGGACACAGGACACATACCACTTGATCTGCATATGGGGTGTGATGTCTACATTATCCTTGGTTTGTGCATTTATTTTCATGATATAACAAATTCCTCCATGTTTTTGTTTCAGTGTAGGTGTTGCCATGGCTGTGGCAGCAATCTTTGGTGTGTGTTGACACTCTGTATTACACTAATGTCACAGCTGGAGATAATGATGACCCACAATCTGTACTCTTTCAAATGGCTGTTTGGACAGAGGATGTGTATGTCATTCATGATATCTGTGACTTAAATAATGAACAGGACAGAGCCTAGCAGACAGCCCTGATGTGCAGACCTGATCACTGTACCTGAGATATAGATCACTTCACACATTTCAGCATATTTAGATAACATGTATGGGATCCACTAGTCTACCCACCTAGTGATATAAGTGTTTATGACCACATCTGACAGTGTTAATTGAATACCTCAGTGTGAATTTGTGTCAAATGCCTTGGCCTTGTCAAATTTAACAAGATGATAGTGTTGTCATCATGCATGCCCTTGATGACCTCTTTGAGGACATCTAACAGATGTAGCAGACAAGATGTAGCATTAACAGTCACACAGGTCTATTGTACATAGCTGGGATTTTAGTAGTGTACATTTAGAAAAAGTCCATGCTGACGTGTTGGTCTATCTCTTAGATGAAGATAGTTAAGATATGTCTATACATGTATACATGTATCAGGTGCTGCCCCTCCATAATGCACATTAATGTTCACCCTTCTACAGGAACATAGTCTGTGTGAAGGGTGCGTTGAAATGTGTATTTAACCATGTCAGTAAGGTGTATGTGCGGAGTCACGCTATAGGCGATCTGTGATGTTGTCACAGCCCATTGATTCTGTGTGACTGGCCTGCAGGAAGGGAAGATAGTGCATATTTCCTATCTTGATCTGGATTAGGGTTTGTATACAATCCCCCATACAGGTATCATTAAGGAACTCTTCCAGCTAGGGATTAACCCTTATGTCACTAGATGGGTAACCAATTGGCTCACTGACAAAAACCATACTGTGAAATTTGGTGACTCAACCTGTACCAGTAGAGCTGTCACCATTGGCATACCCCAGGGATCTATGCTTGGTCCTTTACTGTTTGGAAAATATTTCTGTACAGTTCTGGATAAAGTATATGGCTATTGGCTTATTATGTTTGTTGATTCTTGCATATTGGGTGGAATCAACTGAGTCCACCAATGATGATGACATACTACAGGAGAGGCTAACACAGACAAATGATTGCTGACGAAGCCACACGGTCTACAAATAAATGCAAAAATGTGTCTTTATTTTGGCTTTCTACAAAGTGGAATTCCCTGCTAATTACAGCATTGACAACACCCCCCTGTGCTGAAACCCAGTGATGCAAGGCTTGGGAGCACACATAGATAGGAGAACACTAATAGACTATAATGCTCCCTTTTGCATGTACTTCACCAGACACATGCAGCAGCTGGAGAGACCACAGGGGGTTCTTAGTAAGAAAACACAGGGCATACAAACCATGCCATGATGTATGTGGTTAGAGTGAAAGCCATGTCACTGTAATCTGCATCATATAGGATGAGGTGACTTCTGCCTGGTCTCCAGGCCAGTCTCTGACCTTGCCCTGGTGGGAATAGTACACATCCACAAATCAGATATAGGTGATATCATCAGAAGTGTCTGGTGATGAGAATATGTTAATAGCAGTGTCCCACATGCCAGTGTAAAAGGCTCTCTCTAATGTCAAGCAAGTGTGTAAACACACACACACACACACACACACACACACACACACACACACACACACACACACACACACACACACACACACAGACACACAGTTGACTGTAATGAGAACAGACCTCATCCTAAGTACACTGACTATAGACCTCTGTATTTAAGATAAGTGCAGCAGCTCAACTCTGACTTGGAGTGTCTCAGACAACACTTTATAGGTGATGACATCAGCAGTGTCTGGTGAAGAGAATATGTTAATAGCAGTGTCCCACATGCTGGTGGAAAATGATCTCTCTAATGTCAGAGCACAGCACTTTGTGCAAGCACCACAGCATGAGTCTAACTTTTACAAGACTGCAGGACAACTTATAGTGGATAACATCAGCACTGAATGTTGGAGAGAAGGTGCTGGGAGGCCTGTATGAAATTTATATGTAAGCATGTTCAAGTGTCAAAATACTGTCAATCCATGGAACTGGAGTGGTAACTCTAGGATACGCAGTTATGCTTCTGGATAGATAGGCACACACACACACACACACACACACACACACACACACACACACACACACACACACACACACACACACACACACAGTTGACTGCAGCGAGATCAGAACCCCCTATCTATCTAAGTACATGGATTACAGAGTTCAGTATCTTTCACAAGAGCCACAGCACAAGTCTGACTTTCACAAGGCTGCAGCATAACTTATAGTGGATGACGTCAGCACTGAATGTTGTAGAGAAGATGTTGGGAGGCCTACAGGAAATGGATGTATAGGCATGTCCAACTATGAAGATAGTGGTAGTTATGCATCTTAGATTAATTTGCATGGTATATCACATAACATTTGAAATTAATATATGTAGTGTAGTTGATCTATATTTCTTCAAGTACTGAGAGATCAGGTTTGCAGTGCATGGGGGGCAATGCATGGCTGCATTGTAAATATGTGTGGTCATAGGACCCCATACCTCTCAACTATCCTGATTTTCAGGGACATCACTTATTTTGACTCAAATTTTAGCTCTGACCCTCAATCATAAAACTGCTGACCTTTGGAAAAAAGTGGAGAATTACTCTAAGTAATGACTAATTAGAACTGTAAACTTCTTTTACTTCATAAAATTGATAATAATTCACATTTTCTTATTCTGTTAATGTCTCTACTTAATAGTACTAATATTTTACATATGTCTCTGATTGTTCCTCATTATTTCTGGATTAATCCCTGATTCTGTTATTTGTCTCTGGTTGAGAGCTTTCATTTTTTTACATTTCTACATGTAGTTTCATGGCATAAAGACTAAATAGACAGTAAACAGCACTAATATATGCTACTATTTACTTTGCATAGTACATCTAGCAGCAGGGTTGTTCTATGAATGGCAAAGTGTTTGCTCATGTGAGATACACATTTCCATTATTTTCTCTGTTTGTACATAGTTAAGCAGAGTGCAAAAGTGAGCTTCCTTGCTAAAAGTCTGAGTTAGTGTTGAGTGTATTAAACACACCTGTTGCTTAGCTGACTGTGTGGCAGTAGGTGTAAATGCATGAGCCCAGATGATACTAGGTTTGAATCCAGGTGTATATAACACTTTTAAATAAACAGTGATGATGCAATTACATTATTCTTTATATTGCATTCAGCGTGTGTTACTGTGTTTTGACATAGCGCAGTATGATTAAGTGGCATTAAGTGGAGGTAACCGCAGCACTGCAGTGTGTTCACTGTTGTTTAGCACTGGTGCATGAAGCCAAATTCTATGCAAACATAAAGGCCCAAAAGTCAATGGTTCCATTGCTTTTTTTAATAGTTATGTGTGTTGCATGTGATTCTATTTTTGACAAGATTATATAGGTTAAAATGGGGGTAGATAGGAAATTGGTGAAATGGGGAGCAAGCAGGTGGAAGGGCAAAGATAAAGCAATAAATTAATGTGCAGGAGAGAGGTAGGAAAGAACCATAGCTATCCATTTCTTCAACAGTGTAAACTGAAACTATGTGCAGAATATTAGCTGAATTTGGACCGTCACCTCCAAAAAGAGGGATGACAACATAATCATGTTGTATAGCCAATGGACTGAATCAAGTGTGTCAATAAGACCCATATGCAAAGTGGAGAGCTATGTATGGGACAACATTTTTTGTGGGACAGGTTACCATTATTTTAATTCAGTAAGAGAGGAATGCTGTTAAGGGACATTGGTATTTCAGGGCTATGTAAGTTGGTTAGGTGAGGAAGCAAATGCAAACAAATAAGACAAGCAAGACAAAACACAGGGACACAAAAGGTTGGGAGACACAATGATTGGGACGAGAGAGGGGACAACCCAGGCTCATGCCCATTAAACACAGAGACAGTTTGACTCTAGTCCTCACCCACCGGACTATCATCATCCCTTTGCTCTGCTGGTGGCTGGAGTGCTTGACATCTTCTTCTCCTATGGACCATAAGGGAGAGCATCTTCTCTAGCCAGCATAGGATTACACCAATGGTGTGGTGCACAACCCAACGCACCAACCCTGGCATCTCCTGGCAGGTGATGAAATCCCAACTACTGCCACTACTCTTGGAGGGTTCCACAGCACTAGCTGCTGTGGCATTACTACCTGAGGGTGCAGGTAGTACAGGAGCAGTAGAGGCAGTGGTGCCTGGTTGGTTACCAGATATGCTGGGCATCTGTGCTGGAGCCTGTGGAGTGGGGCTAGGCTGATCCACTGGTGTTGGCATACCTCACTGTGCTGTGAAGCATTTAGTGATTGTTACAGATAGATGACATGCAGACATGTTGATGACACATAACAGAAAATAAAAAAAAAAGAGATAAGGGTTGGGGTGAGAGCATACCTCTCAATTTCTTAGAGCAAGAAATCTGGACAAAGCCATAAATAATAGGTTTATACGTTCATATGTGTGTACTAGGCTAATGGCCCTGGAGCCTTTACAAGCCTATCCCATAGAAGTGCCCTGGCATCATTAGTTCCAAGTGCCTCTATCAAGTAGATCCACTGGAGTGATCCCCAGGGTGAACTTTCTATTTCCCATCCACTCATCAAGATTTCTCTTGAAGAGGACCAGTGAGGTGCTCTGCTTGACATTTATGGGAAGTCTATTCCAGAGCATGGGCAGTCTCTGGGTTATGAACCTGTCCATCCAGCATATTCTGTTGATTGTGGTAATGAGGTTGAGATCTCTTGAGCATGTGGTGCAGAGGGATTGGGATTTCTTTAGATGTAGGATTTCTAACAGAGCTGGGTCAGACATGGCTTTAGAAGTCAAGCAGAGATTGCCTCTTTAGTAGAGTCTGTCCATGTAGGACATGTGTTTAAGGCCTAGGATCCTCTTCATGAGGTACTTTTGTCGCCTTTTCAGCTGTTGCAAGTGTCTAGTGAGGTACATGCCAAATTGGACATTATACTCAATGATTGGCCTAATGGAGAGAGAGATGATGACCTCTTTCTTCCTGGATACAAAACCTTTGGTAATGAGATGTGCCACATAGAAGGACGTTCTGACCACAGTGGCAATGTGGTGGTCGAAGGAGAGGTTGCTGTCAACCTGTGTCCCCAGATCTCTATAACACCTTCAGTGTTCAGTGGGCTCCCATCGATGATGTAATTAGTGGGAACTGAGTTTTTCCCAGTAGGGATGACAACACATTTTTGGCATTAAGCTTAAGGCCATGGTTTCAACACCAGTCATTGGTCTCCAAAAGTTCATAAATCTTTAGATAATCCACCATTAAGACCAATTATGGATGCCAAAGCCTCAAAAACGTATAGTATTGCCAAGTTTGTTGATAGTATGACCAAAAACATTCTAGACTCATGCAGTCTTGTGATTAGGGATTCATGGGACTTTCTTACAAGGACATGTTTTTTGATAGTAACATATTAGTCACTATTGACATTTGTGATTTATTCTCAGTTATTCCACATCAAATTGGGCTTGAATGGTTTTATGACTATTTATGTGCCAACTCAACACTTAATCATAACACCATTCTGACTTTACGAACATGTATGGAAATAATACTAGAGAACAATTTTGTAACCTTTGAAGGGCATCTTTTCAAGCACAAACAGGGGGTTGCAATGGGTGCGTGCTGTTCTCCAGTGTTTGACAACATTGTTTTGGCACAGTGGGAGGATTTGTTTGTTACCAGCTCAGAATTCAGGACTTCATGGGTATTGTATGGGTAATACCTAGATGATATAGTCCTGTTCTGGAAAGACAGTGAGGAAAACCTGAAGAGGTTCTTCACTTATATCAATGGTACTACTAGTTTTCTTAAATTCACTATGAACAGTAATGTGGAACTGATTAACTATTTAGATGTTACCATCAAGAAAGATTTTGAACATAACTGTTTTGTTTCACAACTGTACAGAAAACCTACCTATTCGAATTCACTACTGCATTATGCAAGCACACATCCATTGCACTAGAAAAAAGCCCTAGTTAAGGGCCAATATGTAAGACTGGCCAGAATGGTGTCTGATTTTGTGGATTTTCTAAGTGAATGTGAAATATTAAAAAACATGTTTTGTAAGAGGGGGTACCCTGAAACCTTTGCCACAGATATTTTTAATGAAGTTAAGGTCAAAAGAATGAATGGTCATTTTCTTGCACTATTAGGGTAGGTGTCCACCAAAAGTCATAATGATTGTAGACCTTCAAATTTGGACGGGTGCTTACTCTTACTTATACATCCAATTTTTATGACATTAAAAACATTATTTCCAAATATTGGAAAATATTTGATGTTGACCCTGAATTATCAGGGAAACTTGGTAATCAACTGACAGTGGTTTACAAAAGAGACACTTCCCTGTAGGGATTGTTTGAAAGGCAAAAATCTGGTACCCACATTGGTGGTACTTTTAAGTGTGGGAGGTGTGCTCAATGCCCCTTTGTTATGGATAGAGAAAAAATCAAGCTTAGGAACTTTGGATACATTTCCAGTTTAAAAAGGATGTACTGTTATAGTAAAGGGGTTGTCTATATGGCCTTGTGCAGATTCTGTGCAAGTTTGTATGTAGGTAAAACTAAGAATGCCCTAAGGTTAAGGATTTATCAACATTTATATGATATTAAAAACAAAAATGAAAAGAACGCACTGTATAAGCATTTGATTAGTGAACCTACTCATTCTTTCCTTTTTTTTATTTTGGAGCAGGTGGAATTGGGACCTTATGGGGACCCTTGAATGAATATTTGGAGTTTGTAGAATTAAAATGGCAGATTAGGGATGCATATCATGCCCCTGGGTTAAATTATAGAATTTCATTATCTTCTTTACTGAAACTAAAATCAGTGTTTTTTATTTAGTCAAAAAATATTGCTTAGGCATGTTTTAAAATTCTTTGTATGTACTTATTATTGTTTCTCATTTGTTTTTTATTAAGTAATTGTAGCTTTTTTAATGGGGGAAATGATGTCAGTGTGTTTGTGATTGGGTAAGCTATGTATTTAAACTTGTGTTAATTGCAGTATTTTGTATTCTGAAGAAGTCGTCTACTAGACGAAAGTGCTTAATACTGCTGTGTTTTGCTTTATGTTGGATGAATATTGTTTGTATTACTATTGGACTTGGAGTTTTCTGCTTATAAAGAAATTACTTTTCACCAAACGTCGCTTTTGTCTTGCAACAGCTGCCTTTTACCTTTTATCATTTATGGGAAGTCTATTCCAGAGCATGGGCAGTCTCTGGGTTATGAACCTGTCCCTCCAGCATGTTCTGTTGATTGTGGTAATGAGGTTGAGGTCTCTGGAGCATGTGGTGCAGAGGGATTTGGATTTCTTTAGATGTAGGATTTCTAACAGAGCTGGGTCAGACATGGCTTTATAAGTCAAGCAGAGATCGCCTCTTTAGTAGAGTCTGTCCATGTAGGACATGTGTTTAAGGCCTAGGATCCTTTTCATGAGGTACTTTTGTTGCCTTTCCAGCGGTTGCAAGTGTCTAGTGAGGTACATGCCAAATGGGACATTATACTCGATGATTGGCCTAATGAGGGAAGAGAGAGAGAGAGAGAGAGATGATGACCTCTTTCTTCCTGGATACAAAACCTTTGGTAATGAGATGTGCCACATAGAAGGACGTTCTGACCACAGTGGCAATGTGGTGGTCAAAGGAGAGGTTGCTGTCAACCTGTGTCCCCAGATCTCTTATAACACTTTCAGTGTTCAGTGGGTTCCCATCGATGTGGTAATTAGTGGGAACTGAGTTTTTCCCAGAGGGGATGACAACACATTTTTGGCATTAAGCTTAAGGCCATGGTTTCAACACCAGTCATTGGTCTCAGTGAGGCCTTTCTGTAGGATGTCTGCATCATTTGGAGAGTTAATAATGGCTCCCAGCTTGCAGTCGTCTGCAAACTTGGTCAGCCAGAGTCCCTCCATGTTGGCCTGGACTTATGAGAATTAGATGCCAAACAGGAAAGGACCCAGAACAGAACCCTGTGGGACTCCACTCATAACTAGTCAGCAGTCTGACTTGGAGTCCACTAGTTTCACACTGTGGGTTCTATCCATGAGTCAATCTGCAACCCACCTAGTTATATAGAGGTTGATGCCCAGTTTGGTGAGTTTATCAATAATTCCTGAGTGGGGAATGGTATCAAAGGCTTTCACCAGATCAAGGCAGGCTATATGAACTGCCTTGCCCTCATCCACAGCTCTGGTGACTGACTCAAAGAAGTCATCAGGTTGAGCAGGCATTATCTACCTTTCACAAAACCAAACTGCATGGGATCTAGTGTTTGGAGATTCTCTACATCCTTGTTAATTTGGTCCATGATGATGCACTCAGTCTTACATATCAGACTCATCAGGCTAATGGGGTGATAATTTCCAGGGTCTGTAGTCGCTCCTCCTTTATGGAGAGGGATGACTGTAGCAGTGCATCATTTGATAGGGAAAAAGCCTGAGGTGAGGCTGTGATTGAACAGGGCATACAGATGTGGTGCCAATTCACTTTGTAGTTCATGTAGAACATAGCCGGCGATATTGTCGGGTCCCATGGAAGCTGTATTCTTGGCCTTGGACAATACAGCTTTTACCTGTGGTGCAGTAATGCTGTGTGCCTGACATTCCACTGGTATTGTGATTGGTCCTTTACAGGGGAGAGAGAGGGGTAACGTTGGCACTGAATCTGTTGGCCATTAAGTTGGCAATATCTGTTGGCTCAGTATAGGAGGTACCATTGTGCAGTAACTCAGAGCAAACCTGGGTATTGCCGTGGAGATTCTTGATATAAATATAGAAGGCTTTGTGGTTGTTTTTAGAGTCTGCCACAATTTTGCCTTCATAGCTGGCTTTAGAGGTTTTGATGAGGGATCTCAACTTTTTGTTGAGGCTAATAAGGGAGTTTTTCCAGTCTTGGAACTTCACCTTTTTCTGCGACAGTTTCTTCCTTCTGTTGTAGAGTTTATTAATGGCAGGGGACCACTAGATTGGCTTCCTTTTTTTGGAGGACAGCATCTTCGTTCTGTTGGGTATGGCTAGTTCCATGCATTTATGTATGTGTTCATACAGGGCAATAGTGTATGATTTGGCAGTCATGCATCTATTTTCCATTGTCATGGATGCCGTGAAGTTAGCTACCTCTGTTTTTAGGAGCCCAAAGTCAGCTTTGGAGAAGTTTTTCATGGTGGTTACCTTTGCGTGTGTGTGTGTGTGTGTGTGTGTGTGTGTGTGTGTGTGTGTGTGTGTGTGTGTGTGTGGACTTCCATGGTGATTAGTTTGTGGTCGGACCTAACCAAGGAGGAATTGACTATTGCTGTAGAGCAACAGTTATCTATGTTAGTAATAACCAGGTTAAGGATGTTGCTTCCTTTAGTGGGGGTAAGAATGAGCTGATCTAGGGCATTGGAATTGATGAATTCCCGGAAATGTTGGGCCAGTGTATTGGTGCATTAGTAGTTTTCCCAGTTGATGGAGGGATAGTTGAAGTCACCTAGCATGAGAGTGTTGGGTGGGACAAAGGTCCAAAAATAGGGACACTTTTTGAATATTGCTTTTAAAAACTGAGAAACTTGATAGAATAACAGGTTTTGCATTAGCATGGATTTTCTGAATGGTATAAATTGTAAAACTCAAATGCCTGTCATAATTTTCTGACTTGAACCCTGAGTGATTTGCCAGAAAACCACAATTTTATGAGAAATGGACCAAAATATGGGGCAAAGATCTGGACATTCTGCAAAAATCTGTACAGTTTAGAGGTATGGGTGAGAGATAAAATTACTACCGTCATATGTGACATTCAATGCATCATCACAATTATGCAACTATTTTACCTGAAATATTACAGTTAACTATACATCATAACAACTGCAAAATATATCTTACAGATTGCTCAAAGTCATCCTTGAAATGTGCATTTACTGCACATATGCTTGATCCAATTATACAGATTACAATTAACAGCAGGGCATTTATGCCACTTGTTTATATTTTAATTTATGTAATGCTATTAAAGAAATGCAGTATTGTATATTTGTTACTTGTGGTATTTGAACCCACAACCTCTGACTACAGTCTTGCACTTGACTCCAAAAGCTGGCTTGTGCTACAGACTAATGCATGCTTTTACAATTAGGATATGCGTGCTCAATTTGCTACTACTATATAGAAAACTCAAATTCTATCTTTAACCTTTACAGCTACAATAATAATTCTCTTGTGCTGCATATATACCACTTGCTTCCCTTAGTCTCTCCCATTGAGCAGCATGAGCTTGCTGATTCAACTCTATTTCGGCATTAACTGTGGAAAGAACAGTAAAAGAACAGAAGAGCATTATGACAGAGATTAAGTATTTTCCCCCAAAGCAATTAAATGTATGTTGCAATGCAAAAGAAATATTAATGCAAGGTTTTGACTTGTGAAGCAAGGGTTAACTTGTTACAATGTTTTGAAATAAATGTTTGTTTGCAAAAGCAGAAACTGCAAGGCTAAACTGCAAAAGACATGTTTAGCAAGCATGAAAATGCAGAGTTAAGAATAACAGTTAACTGCCAGACAACTGCAAGAATGAAACATGTTTAGTTAGCTTTTACTGTAAATACTTATTGTGGGCTAAACATTACTGTAAATGGCATCCTGTTATAATAATAAGAAAGTTGTTCAACTGACTTTTGTAAAGTCTTCAGATACAGAAATAAAAAACAAAATTCAGACATGCAAACCACAAGGACATTAAAAAACAACACCTGCTGCCCTTTGAAAAGGATATATAAACTGGACATTGTTTTCTCTTTTTCAGGGATGTATTAATCAAGTGTACATTAATTCAGTTAATGAAAAGCAAAAGACTGTATTCTAGCTATGTTATAATAAAATTAAAATAACTCTGACAGTGTTTCTACTTGGACATATTAAACTATAACAAAAAGAGCACTACGTTGTGTGTCTGGTTACTTCTGACATTTTACAACAATTTAACACATTACGTACACCAGTTTTGCCTATATTTAGCTTTCTGTGTATTAAAATACTCTTTTATTAGCATACTTACACAGCTATGGGATGTCACCAGTTTGAAACTCAGTCAACCACTGATTGACGTATCCCTCTTGCACCTTTGTAGGTTGTTGAAATGGTGCCTATACTGTTATCCAGTGCATGGGATGCTAGTCACACTGGATACAGCTTGAGCCAACCTACTCCAAGCCTCAGACTTGTACTGGGAACCAGGATAGTCCCCCCTGCAAAAGCCTTTAGGTGTGGTGCTTTACCAGGAGTCCAATAAATATCCTGGATTCCTGAACACCCCACCTCTGTGCCCTAAACTTGGCACCTTCCCCTCTCACATCAGACAAGTCTAATACCAGAACTAGAGCAATGGTAACTAATGATTTCCCACCAATTCCTGTTATCGTGTTTACTGGTAGTGCACAATCCCAAGCAGCAATGCCAACCATGTTTGCATGATGTTAAGCAGAGAGTAGCAGTGCCAAGCAAGAAGGAAATAAATATTTTAAATTAGAAGGTTAATCTGACACTTAACCTTAGTTTGATGGGTGTCTGCTGCTGTAGCTTGGAAATAAATTTTGAAAACTGGAAGGTAACTGTGAGGTGAGTTACATTTACAGACATACACTGGGGCATACATTTCATAACCTGACACATTTTATTTGGCTTTATACACTGATAAAATTGATTTCTAAAGTGTGGGATGCAGACCTAGCCATAAGGGACAAAACATTTTTTTCACAGCAGTGATTTTTCATCTTTGCCACAGAAGAAGTGCTGCCCAGACATAGTCATGAATCATTCATAAATACAGATGACTGTTTGTGGTGTTAAGCATGTATGTGTGTGACTTGGCAAGGTTCTTGTATATAGATTCAGTTGTGTGTGTGTCTTATTTAATTGTGAAGGCCATCCAAGTCCAGACAGCAGAATTATACTTACAAAAATATAGTAGACAGTATACCCTCAATCATACATCTGAAAATACAATAAGGCTGTCTTATCCTTCATAGATATACTTTATATCAGCTCCACTATCTAAAGTGTTATACACGCAATTGAATATAATGGGAAATGAAACAACAGTAAATATGTCTGGAATGTCCTGTATTAGAATCCAGGGCAATGTGTATGGAGGCCCTATACTTATACATGTTGCCATAAGAATGTTGAAATAGCACTTGTATATTTTTCTGTTCATTGTTATGAATTAGATTGTCAAAACAGGAAAAATAGGTTCCACACCCTGTACTAGAACCCAGGTCCATCTGTATTACAGCCCTACACTTACAACTCCTGTCACAGGATTAGTTACATGACAATTCCATAATTTCCTAGTCAATCTTAAATTCTGTGTGCTAACCACCACACAAAGTCACTTACTGTGTTTGTGCAATGTCCAACAAAATTAATTGAATGTATCCATTTTCAATTATTGACTGTCTGCTTCCTGTCTGTATGTGTTTGATGGCTACAAGTGTTGGGAAACCTTGCTAACTGCCATGCAATATCGCTTAGTGGAGTTGCGTGATGAAAAGTAAAAAGGGCAACAATGTATCTTTTCTGACTTCTACACTTTTATAGATGCCCTGTCTACAGGTGTTCTGTCTATTTCCTGTGTGGGCCACTAGTCCAGGTTTGTGCTCTGCTAAGCATCACACAAACAAAATAAGCACTGCTACCTAACATTCATTGTGTTTCTCTGTTTTCCTTGTTTGCACTAAGACTAGCATAGCTGGCAAATAAAAAAAAGAGGGAAAAGTAATTGAAATGAAGAAAAGCACTCTATGAAATAAACAGTACAAAATCTCTATTGGTACACATGAAATATTTTTACACAAGTCTGGATTTGAAGTCTCACTCCAATAAACCTTCGGGACACAGTAAGGGTTTCTTATCCCTCATTGCCACACAAACAGAAGGGAACTGAAATCATATTGCATACAACCAACTGCAACACCATTCACAGTACTAACAAACCATATGACAGTTATTTGTACATTCATTCATTTTGGATGTAGTGCACTGAGTTATCACACAACCATTTATCACTACTGCTTGCAAAAATGCAGCTGTGTCTTATCTGTCTGTATTTGTTGATTATGATTGTCTTATCTGAGCAGTAATCTGAGACATGCAGCCTGTAAGGCATTTTATATCATTGTCCTTAAAATGGATGAGGATATTAAATGGCAATAATATACATACAGTTGTCAACAAATGACGGTGAGGCTGGATGTTAATAAACAGAAACTGTGAATTGCATGTTGCTTACTTACATTTTAAACCTTGATAAAATTACTTCTACACTTTGTAAATCTAACCTGCCTGACACACCCAGTGGAGGTAGGGTAGTCTGCATTGCTGTTGTATTTTTCTTCTCCCTACCAGTAATCATTCACAGTTGCAATCCATTAGCAACAAACTCTGAGGGAGTGCCTGCACTATGTTTACATCTGATACATATTTGGGATTCAGCAATTCCAATGAGCTCACACCTGATTTGTATATTCACCATGTTCACAGCCCTGAATCTAGCTAGGGAACCTGAAGGTGAGGAGAATTATTTACGTGGAGAACACAGAAGAGGCTATTACTTGGGCCATATCTGCACAGAAGACTACTGACCTTGAGAAGGTATGCTTGCAATTACTGCATATGCTGAAATGTCAGTAAGAAAAATATGTTAGTATATATATATATATATATATATATATATATATATATATATATATATATATTAGTAAATGCTACTTTTATCTGTATGCATTACTTAGAAGTGTAATGATGGCATGGGCATGTTTGACAGGGCATTTCACTTTCTCAAATGCACAGCCTTATTAACTGTCATCACAAATGCTAATGTAGCAATTGTTTTTCTGTTTACACTCTTCTATTGCTATTTCTGTTAAATGGTAAATATGCTATATTGTTGATGACACAGGGGTGTTAGCTTTCTAGGATGGACCAAACACACCTCTAGGGGAGTACTGGCCACAGGTAGACATGATTGGCAATAGCTAAAATGGAATGTTCTGTGTTAAATCTATAGACATATTTCAGGGGCAGTTCATTTGATAGCATTTTAGCATTTCACTAAAGGTTTGCTAGCACAATGTGTCATTTGCCTGTTCTTTTGGGGGTGGGGGAGCAAAGCTGCATTTCTGTTTTGGAACAAACAAGTGTATGTTGCTACTGTTACTCTCATTGTTTTGCATACAGCCTTGCTTGGTGTGTGAATGTAATATGTTACAACCACACAATTCCTGCTTTTTATATTTCAATATCTTGACTGTTTTATGTTTCTCCAGTGGGTAATAGTGAAATGCTGCCTTTTATGTTTTATCTGCATATAGGACTTTTCTAGTTATGTGATACTTATGTGTATTATCCTTTTGTTGTGTCACCTAGGACTATGGCATCCAGGCTTCTCAATTCCTGAAACCTCCCTTCAGTGACCTTGAGAATCAGGTTATTGTGAAAGCTTTTAGGAGACATGGTGCCTTTATGCTTGAGGAGGGACATGGAGATATGTAAGGCAGAATACAAATTTGGTAGCAGATAGTTACTTATGTGAATGCAGTAGGTGGCCACAGCAGTACATATGATCAAGTGCGCCATAGGGCTACTGACATGATCTCATCTCCATGTAGGAGAGCAGCTGCAGTGGCCCATGATCAGACCAGGGATCCTGCTACACAGTAACCACTAACAACAAATGCAGAGTTCTGGTCCACTGTCAGGGATCCAGAATCTCCCAGAAAAGTGCAGAACAGCATGTCCATGACACTGGTTCTTCTGTTTCAGGGACAACAAATATGTCCCAGGAGGAACTTCCAGGTAGGCTTATGTATCTCAGTTGTTAAATACTCTTGTATAGTACAATATTGACAGCAATACATTAGTTTAACAATTTGGTTGTGGGGGGGATTGCAGATTGCTACAGTTAACAACACATTCTGATTGATTACACATGGGCTTAAGTTGGACTTGTCATCCAAGTTATTGTTAAAAGTATAGTTAATGGACATATAAAGGGCAAAAAGTTGTAACCCCCTGTGTTACTGTTAATTGTGATGTTGTCCTTAACTTTTGCTTAACTTCTTCCAGGTCCATCATCCATGAGAAGCATAGCATCAGCTGTACATGGTAAGCCAAATATTTTCTTTGTCAGTGGTGATGAGAAGTTCAGAGAAATATTTAATTTTATCCATATGTGTCATGTTGGTCTCTGGACTGTTGTGTATATTGCTGTACTGTTTGTAGTAGTGGCACCACTGTTACTTTGTTAGCATACATTTGACTATAGTAGTGTAGCTATTTATTTTTTCCCTGTGTTTAATGCTTATTATCACAGGTGATCCTGACAGTGGTAGTGTAGGACTGTTACCACCAGATGTCAGAATATCGTCAGACTTTGATGATGATGGTGGCCAAATAGAGGCACAATCAGGAGGTGCAGAGGTTGAATATGACTCTGTGGTTTACATTCAGCCATCCTCTGTAATTCCATTAGACAGAGCCAGTAAGCCTACACTAACCCGTTCCAGTGAGCCCTCAAATATTGGACAGGTGGAGGGTGAGACACTCGATAAGGGAAGTGTGGCTACTGTGGCTTCAGTGCATGTTGACTCTGGGTGTAGCCAAAGTGTGGGTGAGGTGTCACACAGGAGGGTTGTTAGGGTTGCTCAGAAGAGGCCTACTGTCCATCCTTCACCTGATCCAGGTGTGTCTTACCATACCATTTGACATATGTTTAGGGCCATCATGGAGGCACAGGCATGTTCCAATAGGTTCTCCAGAGAAATGCTGAGGGTTGTAGATGTGGTACAAGCTGACAAGTGTGACTGCCTCCATTGTGTTGCCAATTCAATGGATCAGATGAATGACACGTTGGAATGGGCAGTGTCTGTGATGGAATGTCTGCTGGGAAGGGGACAGCATCCTCATGGACGTAGGTCAGCCACATCCTCTGCTGTTAGCCAATGTGGCCATGCCCGATCATGCTCCCAGAGTTGTGCTACTCCCACTGCTCCATTACTGGTGGAGATGTCTACACCCAGATGTGGCAGGGTATGGGGTCATGGTCCTGGGCATCCTCATAAAGGAGCTCGTTCAGCAGACATCAGTCACATTCAGGTGAAAGTAGTGCCTCTGGCTGTGGGCATGAATGTGCCAGTGCCACTCCTGGCAGAGCCAGTTCTGATGGTGGTGTTCGACAATGATGAACTGGCACCTGTACCATGCAAAGCTCACACCTGTCTGACATACCTAGATGCAGAGCTAGCACAGAGCTTGGAGAGTTTGGCTGTGTTCCTGCAGACACTCACATACCAATTTCACCTAGAAAACACATACGGACACATGCACACATACAACAGTTACATGGTTCAGCCATGAAGCTTAAAGCTTTTTGTCTCACTGTCCATTTGTTAGTTTATCCAAATGTCTGCCTGCTTCTCTTTCTTACTCACACACACTCACCAACCTTTTGTGTCAGCTTAGGCTTCTTGCCCCCTCCCCCACCCACATCACCCTGTGTAAGTGATGATAACTGTGCCATATCTGTATTTTCTATCTTTTGGATTCATGGGTGCATAATATTTGTGTCTGATGCTTAGGGTGCATAGCTGACTTAGTGCTTAGTATATCTGCATTTGTGATGTTGTTTTGGTTATTGTACCTTTGACATATTTTGGTCTTTGAAAGTTAGACAGTTGATAGAATCACACATTGTTACATCAGTAGTGTTAATAATCTTGTGAGGGTTGTGAAGTCTGAAACTGAAATATGTCTCATTACTTTCTAACTTCTCTCTTTACTGATTTTCTAGTATACAAAAATATGGTGCTAAACTGAGGACATTCAGTGACCATCAGTAGTTTTGAGCAGTATGACTGTGTCAGTCTTTGATGCCTGAGAACTACTACTTGATAATGGACACGTATAAATCACAAAAGCCTCTGCTGTCACATGTAAAAGTAATTTATGTACAAATCACCCACCTTTTACTTGTTTACATTACCAAGTAACAATATGCAAGGATATGCCATTCATTTGTATTATTAAAAAATACACTCCAGGTTTAACATTTACCTTGTAAATCCAGCAGTTGCAACAGTTTTAGTTCAGGCCTTACTCTGTCTGGTGCTACCAGTACACAGCCATTACATGGGTTGGTAAAGGTTGCAAGCATTGTCTGGCATCAGTGTTACTATATGTATGTGCGTAGGATGAAATCTTGAGTCCCTTAGGTGATGAGTGAGTGAATGTGCTATGTGTTGCCTCTTAGCCACTGCAAGAACATATTGAGCATGCCTATGTTAGCCTACACCCACAACAGCTGCTGGTTCCCCCTCTAACTCTTCACTGCTTGTGGCTATGGTGACCTTGCCATTGGTGGTGGGATGTGTGCCTTTTCCACATGTTGATCCTGCTGAAGCTGCTTTCTCAGGATGATGTTGTGTAGCATTTCACACATGGTTAATATTTCAGTACATGTACATGGACTGTACTGCAGGGCTCCACCAGATGTATCTAGGCACCAGAACCATGACTTCAGCAGCCCAAACACACACTCTACGATATTTCTGATTTGACAGTATCCCTCAACATGGCATTCTTCTGTGCATTTCTGATGGGCGTCATCAGCTGTGGTTCCAGTGCATAGCCAGAATCCCCCAGTAAATGACCCTGTGAGATATCCCCCCTAGTAAACATCTGATACAGTTGGGAGGTGTACCAGATATGTGAGCCATGGTAACTGCCTGGGTTGCCAGCACACATGTTCAAGATGATTCCCTTGGCAATACACATGACTTGGCAGTTAATAGAGCGGAAGCCATTTCTGTTTATGTAGAGCCTTCCCTGTTCCCCTGGTGGTGCATTAATTTCTATATGTGTAGAGTCTATGGCACCCAGTACTTCAGGGTAGTGTGCTACAGGGTAGAATTCCTGCATATTTGTAACCTTCTGCTCAGGAGTACAAGGAAAATATATGTGGTCACTGGCATGTTGGAGCATGGCATTCAGGAATTGATGGAGGATCCTGGATGTTGGTGCCTGTGACACCCCCAGCATGTCCCTGTTGGTCTCTGAACAGTTCCTGTAGCTAAAATTCTAAGTGCTACACATATCTTTATCTCCACTGGTATTGGTTCCCCTTGGTTTGCCATGGCTGTGAGTTGAGGTTGACAGAAGTTTCAGAGTTGCTCTAGTGTATCTCTATCCACCCTGTAGCACTCTACAATTTCCACATCATGCAGCTTGTGATAAGTTAAATGGGGTCTGAAAATACTTCTTCGTCTTCTTCTTGGCCTTGGCCTATAAACAGCAGCAGCATAGAATTCAGCCTGTTGCACATACACATTAATTAAAGCAACTGCAGCCCATGACATTCTTTCGGTGCAAACTCCTTTCCGTGACTGTATTCCAATAGGTTTTGGAATTCACAGGGAAAACCAGCACTGAGTCTACACGGTTGCTTTATAGTTTGTTGAATAGCTCCTCCCTCTTGGATTTGTTGATTAACATACAATTCAGCTGCTTACGCTGTAATTAGCATGCCACTGTGTCTACCTTGTTTGTGCAGCTCTATACACTGTGTAGAGCCACTTACTGAATCCAAAACAGTATGCAAACATGTACACACATGGTGTAAATGGACCATTTAGGGTTTATTGAATCTGGATGTAACTTTTTTTTCTTTAGTTTAGTATTTTATTTAGTTTAAATATTATGTCTGATTTGTTAGTAATGTTGCTTTCCCAGTTTTCTGTTTGGCTGTTATTTTATATATATATATATATATATATATATATATATATATATATATATATATATATGGGTCTACTTCTATTCGTTGACAGCCCATTTCACTGAAACCCATTTGGTCGACAGCTCATTTCATTGACAAAAGTATTCAGGGCAAAAACCTGGGATTTGCCCCCCTCCCCACTGCTGTGCGACTGTGGAGTTGTTATATATAGTTGGGGGGTGTGGGGGGCACAGCCCCCCACATTGGGGGTGTGTGTGGGGGGCGCAGCCCCCCCCACCTAGAATGTTTGTCGATGAAATGAGCTGTCGACCAAATGGGTTTCAGTGAAATGGGCTGTCAACGAATAGAAGTAGACCCATATATATATATATATATATATATATATATATATATATATATATATATATATATATATATATATATATATATATATACATTTGATTTTTTAATTTTTAATTTTAAGTTTGTTAAATTTCAATGAAGGTACTTTTGTTTATGTGAGGAAGTTGTTTTTGTGCAGTTTGAGTTTATTTTTGTGTGAAGTTTCATTTTGGTTTTGTCAGACATGAATTGGACTAAATTATTGTGACTGGTTATAGTGTCTATAGATAACATGCATACCCCATACTTCACTTATCTCACAATTACATGTTTCAGTCAGTATTCAATGACTTTATGAAGAATCAGAAGTCAGTGAGAAATGCATCAATGTAAAGTAATACTCCCCTTCTCTTTTTACTTCTCAGGCAGCTTCTCTGGAAGAGTCTAATTAGGATTTTCAAAAATGAACTCTTAAGATAATAGGAAACACAAGATGACAGATTCTTTTGTTCATTTACTGGTGTCCAATACCCACTCTCAGACCACATTTCACCTCCTGAGAAAGGCCAGGATAATCAAGTCAGGGGTGAATTTGTGAATACCCATCCAATCATCCAGTTCTCATTACTAGAAAGATAATGAATCACACTGCTTAATCTGCAATGGGAGTTTGTTTCAGAGGTAAAGAAGGCACAGTGTAATTAACCTATATATCCACCTTGTTTTATTTATCTGTTGTGATGATGTAAATCCCTTGTTCTGGTATTTATGGGATGATTTGATTTGTGGAGATGCAAAACATACAGGACTACTGGGTCTCTAATGGATTGCAAAACAAGGTATAGAGCTCCGTTTCTGTGGCTGGGACTTAGAAATTATGTCTGTAACCACATAGGGTTGGTATGTGGGAAAAACAACATACCACATTCCTACACAATTAACAAAATTATGTGAAAAAGCTCCCACACCCTTATACCATCATACCATCATCCATTATTCACAAACTGATGTAATGTAAGATGACTTCCACCAGTGAGAGCTACAAGAGCACCAGACCATTAATTATAAAATGTCATCCATTCTGCAGTCATGACAACAGATGTTGAAACCTTTAAGAAACATTCACTGCCATGGCTGAAGATTATGAAAACCACAACTTGAGTCATTGTTGACCTATGGAAGCATATATGTCTGAGGTGGACATAGCACTAAAAAAAAATTATGAGGTGGACATAGCCCTAAAAAACATTAAATTGCTAATTGTATTGTGAAAAACTGCTACAGAAGGCTCTACTGGGCAACAAAGCACTTTAAACTATTAAATTACTATATAACACAGTGTTAGATTACTAAGAAATACAGAAACAAGCAATTGTAATTATATACACATTTGTATTTCCTTGTGGAATGAATGAGTGTTGTTACAGTGCATGCAAATACTAATCATGTACTGTGGTGGAGTGCTAAGCATGTGTGTTGATGTACTGCAAAAGATGCTGACTATAGGCTACCTCATACAGGAAAACAAAAAATGATTTAAAATTGGTGGGCAACAGGACAGTAGCATGATTTACTGTTATGAATCGAGCTACTGTCTTGATTGTGGACAAACCACAATGTGACCAACCCCTTTGTGGGACTGTACACTATATCTGTGAATCTCCTGGTGTATCTGCTAAGGTGTTATACTATCCTGAATACACCCACCTTGCTCTTCGTATTCCATATCTAGTATCTTGATCAGCTGCCTTCTATTTCTGCTGCAAACCTGTTGATTTTGACCCTGTGCTAAGATGTGAGATCTTTTGCACGACTAGCTACAGTATCTTCTGACTGACCCACTGCAATCTTTCTGATAAGTATTTTCACAGTTTTAGATCAGGTAAATGTACACAAATACAATATTTTCTTTGCATAAATCTAGAAATGCAGGCATTTTAAAGCAGGCCTCACAGTTTGCATACAATTAATTGCTGAAAATAACCATCAGTCATGATTTATTGACAAGAACACAGTGTGCTGTACATTTGAATACAAACACACTTAAAAACCAATGCTAAGGAGATGTGTAAAAATGTTCAAGGTTTTAGTATTAGGAAATATAGTTAGTTAAGTTTTTTTAGTTTTTGGACTGATATGCAGACAATCATGGTAGTTCAGTCCTCAGAAAGCAGTACAACAGACACTGGAATATGAGTTCAGACGTCAGGTCAAATATCCAGCATTTCAGAATATAATTATACTATTCAGGAGGAAAGGAATATAAAGAATATAAATGCAGAGGACTATTTCAGTTTATCATCACTGTTATTGGAGACAGTCCCCAGGATTCAGCAAGCTCTGCACGGTGTGCAGGAATAGTGCAAGAGCTGCTGTACCCAATATGGCTGCCGAGCTATCCAGGAACGAGCTCCTGGCCCGTGCACGTGCGGTCCTACACTATTCCTGCATGGACACCACTGCTATATGCTAATTACCCAATTTGCAGGTGAAAACCATGCAAATGAGGTGAATTAGTGATCCAGGAAGCAGGCAGGTGTCTGTGCAAGAATAGTGTAACCTGCAGAAATGTATTCAGTCACTAACCAAATACATATCTGCAAATTACAAAACGGAGGCATGACAGCTCCAAAGAAAGCATGTATTCAATGGAGTAGGCATGCCAATAGCTAAATATATGGCCACTGGCATGATAAATAGTTGCAGAATTATAAAAAAATAACTTTTATTTTTTTTGGCCAGTTTCGAACATTTAAGCATAGGGCAGTGGTGCGCAAACGGGATCGGGCTGAAAATAAGAAAAAAAGTGGAAAATAAGCTTTTAAACCCAAATCAAAATTTTGCCATGACAGTCAATGGCATGCATAAAACAACAATACCAGGGAGTAGTGGTTGCAAAGGAGGAAGGCTGAGTGTGAGTGTGGTAACTATGAATTAGCATTCTGTTTTATGCAAATGAGGGTATTGACACTGAATCACAAATTTCCTCTCAGTGTTAGTTTGCCCCCAACCATGTAGGTGCAGCAATACCACAGTGCAAGTCTAAGAGCTGAATGACTTCATAAGGGGGTCTCTCATGCTTGCTGTAAGCTCATTGATGCTTTGTGGCTCATGTTTGCCCTTAGCTAAGCACAGCTAAGGATGGGGGTGTGTCAGATTTTCCTGAGCCTGCCAATGTAGGCAGAATGTGCTCCCTGTATACCCAGGCCTTGGCAAAGAGATAATGCACAGCACAGACACTGACATGGTAGGGACCCAGGGAATGACACCTCTCTCTGACTCACACATACAGTAATAGGAATGCCAAACATGACACTACCTGTGCTTTACTATGTAGGGAATGTACTATGTGCATCCAACATAGTCAGCCCTCCAGCACCATCCTCAATACTGGCACAAACACACGGTAAGTCAGTCTTCCTATCAATTGCTGAATGGAGTAGTATGTTCTCATAGTTGTAGCTATGGTATGGATGTGAGCGTGCAAGGGAATTGGGTGGCTGAATAGGATGGCAACAGATAGTGGACACCTAAATGGGCAGCATGAAATCCATAACAAATAGTGCTGTCAACATACTAGGCAGTACTAGACAAGGTGACAAATCCCACTGCAGTACATGTTGTGGCCAAAATTTGTGTCTATAGGACACACACATGCTTGTCAGTGCGGCTCACATACCCACCATCAGCCTCAGCCAGCAGGACAGGTGTAGATGACCATAAAGAAAGGCTGGTCTAAGGCCTCCAATTGATGGCAGTGGTTAACAGGCCCCCTCCAGATCTACACAGACAGACTACAACAGGTCTGGCAGTTATATGTCAGTTCTGTAGGGTAAGAAGTCTGAAAGTGAAATGTAGGTCAATAAAACCTAAGAACTGTACTACACTGATATGCCTCCAGTCTGCATGATAGGTCAGAATATAAAATGAAATGGAAGCTAATAGAGGACCTGAAATACCAGTACAGTCATAGCAAATGTTTAAAGTCGTCAGGTGTGCCCCCCAATCCCATGTAGAAATGCAGTAACATGTAAGTGTGAAGTGTAATAACAGTGGAGCACAGATTACCTGAGCTGGCCCAATCTACAGGATAGATTATTGCATGTGCACAATATGCAGGGGTCCATGTGTTAGGTTGTCATGTGTTCAATATTGTGTGGAAACGGTCAGCTTGTAGGCATAGAGGGCTGTGTCTTGGTGGTCTCTGGGCAGTAATGTGGATGACAGGGCCATGTTCTGACAACTGCAGTGCCAACCGCAATGCTTCTCAGCAATACCCATGTCAGCAGTTGTCTATACTCACTGTCCAGATGTCAATATCTGTCACTGTCTGAAAGATGGACATGCCATGAATGTGGGCCCATACATGCACACAGTACACAGGTGGATGTACCCTAGACAGAGTGCATAAAATGTAACTGCCAACTGCGCACAACTTTGGAATTGTACATACAGGTTAACAGCACATTAGTTGTCTATGTAGTATGGAGTACTGATGTAGTCTGGACAATCACTGACAGACCACAAAAGGCACAGTTATAAAGTAATGAGAGACTGGCTATATGCCTGCACAAGGCAGCATAAGGGGAATGTCCCAGGTATATCTGTGAGTCAGCTGCAAGTAGCTTCCATATCACACATGCACTCAGCTCACCCCACCATCAAACACAGGTTTATCACAGGTTATATTCTTGCTTTTGGGAATGAGTACAGTATGACCTCATTTATGTATGGGAATAGCCACAGAATGCAGTACGCTGAAGATGTGTCTTATGCAGGCGTGTCCCTAGCTGTAAGCAGCTCCCTGCATGCATCCGGACCAATGGGTCAATATGTACAGGAACTATTCCCATTAACACCTCAAACACTTACTGACACCCCAGGGGAATCCACTGGCTCGCAGCTTGGGAATGTAGGGGTGACAGAATGCACTGGCCTGCTACAAATGGCATGCATTACTACCAACTGGCCTACAGTCTTCTGTCAAAGGCCTGTGCCTCACCCATACTATCAATGTATGGTATCTCATAGGATCCCAAATAACAAACTGACACAGTCAACAGAACACAAATGCAAGGCCATATTGACAAATCCCAGTAGCACGCCCCCATGTCCTACTGCATGAACTGGGGGCCAATCCATACATTCATACTGCTGGGATGAAGGGCCAACTACAGGGATACTTCCCAGATATAGGTTCATAGGTGTGTACTAAGCTAATAACCCTGGGGCCTTTACAAGCCTAGCTATAGGATTTCCCTGGCATAGTGCCACCTGACCTTAGTTCCCAGTGCCTCTGCCAAGTAGAGCCACTTGTTTTATCCCAGGGTGAATTTTCTGTTTCCCATCCACTCATAAAAATTTCTCTTGAAGAGGGTAAGAGAGGTGCTCTGCTTGACATGTATGGTAAGTCTGTCCCATAGCATGGACAGTCTCTGGGTTATGAACCTGTCCCTCCAGCATGTTTTGTTAATTGTGGTAATGAGGTTGAGGTCTCTGGAGCATGTGGTGTGGAAGGATTGGGATTTCTTTAGATGTAGCATTTCTAACAGAGCTGGGTCAGACAGGGCTTAGTAAGTCAAGCAGAGATTGTCTCTAAGTAGCCGATATGAGACAGAGAATAGTTGGAGTTTTTTGAGTCTGTCCATATAGGACAGGTGTTTAAGGCCTAGGATCCTCTTTTTGAGGTACTTTTGTGGCCTCTCCAGTTGTTGCAGGTGTCTAGTGAGGTAAATGCCAAATAGGACATTGTACTCGATGATTGGCCTAATGAGGGAAGAGTAGAGGGAGAAAATGACCTCTTTCTTCCTGGATGCAAAACCCTTAGTAATGAGATGTACCACATAGAAGGACTTTCTGACCACAGTGGCAATGTGGTGATCAAAAGAGAGGTTGCTGTCAACCTGTGTTCCCAGATCTCTTATAGCGTCCTCTGTGTTCAGTGGACTACCATCAATGTGGTAATCTATGGGAACCAGGGGAGGACGACACATGTTTTGGCACTGAGCTTAAGGCCATGGTTCTGACACCAGTCGTTGGTCACAGTGAGGCCATTCTGTAGGATGTCAACATCTCTTGGGGAGTTAATAATAGCTCCCAACTTGCAATCAGTTGCTAACATTGTCAGCCAAAGTCCCTTCATGTTGGCCTGGACTTCAGAGAAATAGATACCAAACAGGAGAGGACCCAGGACTGAACCCTGTGGGACTCCATTCGTGACTAATCAGCAGTCTGACTTGGAGTCAGCTACTTTCACACTGTGGGTTCTGTGAGCCAGTTTGCAACCCAGCTAGTGATATAGGGATTAATGCCAAGCTTAGTGAGTTTTTCTATGATTCCTGAGTGGGCAATGGTATTAAAAGCTTTGGCCAGATCAAGATAGGCTATATTAACCACCTTGCCTTAATCCACAATTCTGGTGACTGACTCAAAGAAGTCGACCAAGTTGAGCAGGCATGATCTACACTTCACAAAACCAAACTGTGAGGGATCCAGAGTTTGGAGATTCCCTATATCCTTGTTTATTAGGTGCATGATGATGCATTCCATAGCTTTGCATATCAGACTCATCAGGCTAATGGGGCGATAGTTCCCAGGGTCTGTAGTCACTCCTCCTTTGTGGAGATGGATAACTGTAGCAGTGTGCCATTCAGCAGGAACAAAGCCTGAGGTGAGGCTGTGATTGAACAGAGCACACAGGTGAGGTGCCAGTTCACTCTGTAGTTCATGTAGAACACAACCAGGGATATTGTCAGGTCCCATAGAAGCTGTATTCTTGGCCTTGGACAGTGCTGTTTTAACCTGTGCAGGAGTAATACTGGGTGCCTGGAAATCTACTGGTATTGTGATTGGTCCTTTGGGGGGGAGAGGGGGGTAAAATTGGCACTGAATCTGTCGGCCAGTATATTGGCAATATCTGTTGGCTCGGTGTAGTAGGTACCATTGTGCAGTAGCTCAGAGCAAATCTGGGTATTGCCGTGGAGATTCTTTGCATAACTATAGAAGGCCTTGTGGTTGTCTTTACTATCTGCTGCAATTCTGTTTTCATACCTAGCTTTAGAGGATTTGATGAGAGATCTCAACTTTTTGTTGAGGCAAATAAAGGAGTTTTTCCAGTCTTGGGACTTCACCTTATTCCGCATCAGTTTCTTCCTTCTGTTGTAGAGTTTATTTATGGCAGGGGAACACCAGATTGGCTTCCTTTTTTTGGAGGAGAGTGTCTTGGTTCTATTGGGTATGGCGAGATCCATGCATTTGTGTATGTGTTCGTACAGTGCATTGGTGTATGATTCTGCAATCACGCAACTATTCTCCATTTGCATGGGTGCCATGAAGTTAGCAACCTCTGTTTTTAGGATCCCAAAGTTAGCTTTGGAGAAAATTTCATGGTGGCTACCTTTGCTGAGGGGGTGGGAGGGATGTGGATTTTGGGTTCCTATTACGAGAGCGAAGATTACTTTAGGCGAATATGAAGACGTCGACCCATATTGCGAGAAGTACGTAAACCACGAAAGTTCAAAACCGCGAAATTCAAAATGTCAATTTGTTTTGGTTGGCCCATCTGCAGTATTGCTCCATAAGGTAAGTGTGCGATAGATAGGAATTTAGTGTTAGGATTTGGGTTAAGGTTAGTGCATAGATAGGTAATGTATGTAAGAGTTAGTGTAGTGTTAGAAGTAGGGTTTTTTTAAATGTATGTATGTGTTTTATTTATTTTGTTTGGGTGTATGTGTGTAGGGGAAGTGTGCAGTTAGGGAGGGGTTAAGGATAGTGTATAGTTAGGTAGGTAGTATGTAGCGGGTGGTGGGGTTGGCCGACTATTACAGGTATGTTTTTTTTGTGATTTAGTGCATTTGGGATTTTCACGGTTCGCGGTAAAGGGGTCAACGTTTAGGTATTCGTGCTTAGGGATTTTTGCTTTCGTAATATAGACCCTGGATTTCCAAGGTGATTAGTTTCTGGTCAGATCTAACCAGGGAGGAGCTGACTGTTGGTGTAGAGCAATGGTCGCCCATGTTAGTAATGACCAGGTCAAGGATGTTGCTACCTCTAGTGAGGGTAAGAACGAGCTGGTTCAGGGCATTGGAATTAATGCACTCCAGGAAACGTTGGGCAAGTGTATTGGTACATGAGTAGTTTACCCAGTTAATGGAGGGGTAGTTGAAGTCGCCTAGTAAGACAGTGTTAGGTTGGACCCTAATATTCTCCAGGGTGCTTAGGAACATGGAGTGCAAGTCTTGGGACATGGTTGCGGACCTATAGCAGGCTACTACATGAATCACTGTCTTACCCAATGGTAGCTGCACCTGAAGTATCTTTGATGTGCTATGTTGTACTTCCAGTCTGAGGGTGTGCGCATCCTTTATGAATATGGAGACACCACCGCCTTTGGAGCTTCAGTCTAAGTTCTGGGGTCAAAAGATGTGGAATGAGTTATAGCCTGGTAGTGAAGGGGTGCTTTCTGCTGCCTTGAACCAGGTCTCTGTAACAGCACAAATGTTGATGTTCCCTATTTTAAGGAGTGCTTTGAGTGAGTGCATTTTGCAATTTAGACTTCTAGAGTTGAGCAACATGACCCTCAGATTGCATTTGTTTGTAGCTGTTACAGTCGTAATTTGGTCTTTGGAACACTGCCTAAAAAAGGCACTATAGGGGTGGCAAGAGCCTTGGCCAGTATCCGGAAACCCAGGGATGACAGATGCAGACCATCTCTGGCAAAGCATTGAGGTCTGTCAATCATGTCATCCCAGGCAGACAGATACTGGATCCCCTTAGAATGACACCAGAAACTTAGCCAATTGTTGAAATCAGTCATTTTCTGCTTGTACTGTGGTATCATTCTGGGTGATGGTAGGATGCTGCTCAGGGCTAGGGTCACACCCGCCTGGGCTACATAATCCAAGAGCTCCTCCATGTCTCTTTTCATATAGTCCAGGGAGGTATGTCTCAGGTCATTCACACCCACATGTACAATGACAGAGTCATAATATGTACCTGTTGTTGAGTGACCTGAGTGCATGCATTATGTGTCAGATCCTGGCACCTGACAGGCAGCTGACTGTTACTTTCTCCTTATTCAACCTAGTGAATGGAACATCAGTGTGCCTCACTATCGAGTCACCTATGACTAGTGTGTTGGGCATGCTGTTTTGCCTAAGGGGCTTTGGTTGAGTGGTACACTGTTTAGGAGATTTATGTGTCTCATGAGTAGTGCTGAGTTGTGGTGGTTGAGTGCAGTTCTGCTTTGGAGGACTCTGCTGCTTGGGTAGATTTTTATTGAGAGCCTCCGCGAGGGTGGGTGTGTGGTTTGTGTTTTTATGGGAAGGCAATGCTGGTGTGTGTTCCAGAGGGCTATGTGTTCCATGTGGTGTGGTGCAAGTGTTGACCTTCTCCTCTTGACCAGCTACTCCAGTCTTGGCTGGAGAGTGCGTGGCTTCCAATTTGGATATATAAGTTCATCTCTTGCAAGTTGGAGTCTTCGAAGGTAAGAGGAGAGGGTTGTCGATGTACATGAGGCAGGTTCTACATTGCCTCAGGATGCCCAAGTTCACCAGGTTAACAGGAGAAAGCACAGGGAACTGACCTTTAGACGTGCCTGGTGGGGTGGGCATTGATAATGAGTACTAGAGCTGTTTCCTTGTAGAACATTTAGTGCTGGTAGCACTTGTGTGCTACAATAATTGATACAAGAATTCTGGTAAAGTGCTAGACTAATAAGCTAGTATAAGTGCCGGAAAGGAGAGAACTAGTTGATCTAAGGGAAAAATTGAAGAGCAGGCTCTGGCACTGCTCAGAAGCTTGCAAACAGTCCTGGATACAGCAAGTCTGTATCTGGACTAGACTATTTACAGGAAAGGTGGGAAACAAGAATAAATGCGGGCTTTTAAGCCGGAAAGTTGAGAGAGATGAAAAAACTGCCCAAATGGCCAATAAACTACAATTTCTGGGCCAGGAACCTCTCCTCTTGTGGTAAATAGGCTATGTAGTGCTTATCACTCCCACTGATAAGCTAGAAGGCTTCCCTCCAACACAAAAAGGCTTGGGGGGCTCAGAAGCTTACAGTCTTGGACACAGCAAATCTGTATCTGGACTAGACTAGTTTCAGGAAAGGGGGGTAACAACCAAAAACACAGGATTGTATGCCAGAAAGTTGAAAGATATGGAAGAAACTGCCCAATAGGCCAGTAAACCACAAATCTTTGCCAGAAACCACTCCTCTTGTGGTAGATTGGCTACCTAGTGCTTACCACTCCCACTGATGAGCTAGAAGGCTTCCCTCCAACACAGACAGTCTTGGGGGGCTCAGAAGCTTACAAACAGTCCTGAATATGGCAACTGTGTATCTGGACTAGGCTAGTTACACGAAAAGGAGGATACAAGTGCAAATGTGGGCTTTTAAATCAGAAAGTTGAGAGAGATGGAAAAACTGCCCAAATGGCCAATAACTTCAATTTCTGGGCCCAGAAACCACTCCTTATGTTGTAGATAAGTTACCTAGTGCTTACCACTCCCAGTGATAAGCTAGAAGGCTTCCCTCCAGCACAAAAGGCTTGGGGGCTCAGGAGTTTACAAACAGTCCTGGATACAGCAAATCTGTATCTGGAGTAGACTCATTACAGGAAAGGGGGGAAACACGCTTAAAATTTTTATTTATTTATTTATTTTTTTAGTAAAGTGGAAAAGGAGAAAGCTGGAACAGAAGTTAATTCAATGTTAAGAATTTAAGTGGGTTGGCCTTTACAAATGATCTCTCTCTGTTCGGTACAATGAACTAATGACACTAGACTGGGAGGAGTGTCTCAGATCAAATATACAGTATGGGCAGGCATCTGCAAAGCCACCAAGTGTAAGAACAAGACAACAATAGGGACAGGGGAGTGGGAAACTATTACAGCTACTAGCTACAACCACTAAATGAAAGTTTTAAACAGATAAAGGAGCAAGGAGACTCTATAGCATGCTTTTCACTGCAAACAAATCAGTTATATGATACCTAACTAGAACACAGAAACCTCAAAAAAATCATAAAAATGCACAGAAAAGCATGGATAGAGCACCCACAAACAGAAAATACAACTCTTAGTATGAAAAAAGCAGTTTACAGTTAAGTAATTTGGTAAACATGCAACTAGAGTGATGAAACAGCATCTAGCAATGAAAAATACAGTTTAAACAGTATAAAACAGTACACAAATGCAGTGAAACATAATGACAGGACAATGATAGAATAACAGATTGGAGAGGTATAGATGCATGGATGTCATGGAGTGTGTGAAGTCTGAAACTCTGATGTGTGCCCATACTACTCCTGCCTGCAAACCCAGTAATGAGTAGCTACAAACCTGCTCATAAACCACAATGTGAAGGGGAACTGACCATATATATGAGCCCTACCTTTGGGTAACCTGGGTAAATCTGTATAGCTGAGAGGTATAGCCACAGCAGGATATGGCCATTCTGTTAAGTCGATATATGTACAACAAGGAGATTCTCAGCTAGCATACTACCAAGGTGCTGGACCATTTCCACAGACCCATCAGCAAGTGTCTGTAGCTGCCTCTCCACAATGGCAGGAGTGTGCAAGAATGCGTAGGCTGAGGACCACAATACTGGACTCAGCTTCATTTATTGTATATTTCCCAGTAAATAACTGTGAGCAAATAATTATATCTGTCAGTAGTCAATGACATAATAGATCACAGTGTAAAACAGTACATATGTCTGAATATCTCTGCTAACACCAACCATGTAACACAAGTAGCACAGACAGCAATAGTTACAGTATCCCCATATTTGTCGCCCATTGTGACTCCATATCATCAACCTATCTACAGATATCCTGCAGAAACAGGTTGCTATGTGTAGGTTGAGAGTACCAAACCCTGGACTGGAGTACTACCCTACTTGGAGTGGATTCACACACTCAATACAGAAGGTCATACTGGGCATGCTCCTACACATAGATAAATTAAGCCCATGTCTGACAACACAGTGGAGCATACATATCTGTCATTTGCAGATGTCTGTGTGCACACACCAAATTGTACACCATTTATGCTTCACACACACATTGGATAGGAATACTCACACATATCCAAGGCCAACACACTATAATATGTGAAACATACACACACACAGATGTGGGGAAGAGAGAGACAGACAGTGATAGATAAAAGTCCATTATAAGGCCTGTCCCACGCACTACACATCTAGTTGGCCGATATTGCATGATGTGCAGATGTCAATCACTGTAGACATTCCTTTTTCTAGCCCTTAGCCCTATAGTGTCTGTGGTGCTTGTGATAACTGTGTAACAAAATAGTAAAAAACAGTACTTATGTAGCATTTGTATGCTCAGTTCTGTCAAATGTAAAGTTGTGTGTGACTGAGTATGTGTGTGTGTGTGTGTGTGTGTGTGTGTGTGTGTGTGTGTGTGTGTGTGTGTGTGTGCGTGTGCGTGTGTATATGCGTGTGTGTGTGTGTGTGTGTGTGTGTGTGTTTCCAGAGGAATGATTGATGGCCCATTCACACACACTGCACTTTCCATTGCCCATGTTAGCACTCCTACTGATGTCAGTCTCCTTGAAATAACCCTTTGGCCAAGTCTCAGTCCTATAAGCTCTGTGGTGCTTGCAATAACTGCGTAATACCATAGTGTAGCAAACCAGTCAGGTAGGAGTACTAATCTTGGTCCTAGCAACTGTGAATTTGTGTGTGAGTCTTTCTTAACACCTGCTTTTGTGGTCATTCACACTTACTGCCATTCCCTCACCCCTCCTTTAGCAGTGCAGCTGATGTCAGTCACCTTCAAAGATGCTTTTGGACAGCTTTCTAACATATAACTGCCGTGACACTTGCGATAAATGTGTAATACCATAGTGTAGAAGGCTAGTTAGGTAGAAGTTCTAATCCTGGTCCTTGCAACTGTGAGAGTGTGTGAGTCTTTGTTGACACTTGATTTTGTAGTCATTCACACTTACTCCCCTTGCCTCACCCCTCCTATAGCACTGCAGCTGATGCCAGTCACCTTCAAAGATGCCTTTGGACAGCTTTCTAGCATATAACTGGCATGGCACTTGCGATAACTGTGTAATAACATAGTGTAGCAAACTAGTTAGGTAGGAATTCTAATCCTGGACCTGGCAACTGTGAAAATGTGTGTAAGAGTGCATGAGTTTTTGTTGACACCTACTTTTGTGGTCATTCACACTTACTGCCCGTCCCTCACCCCACCCTTAGCACTGCAGCTGATGCCAGTCATCTTCAAATATGCCTTTGGACAGCTTTCTAATATATAACTGTCATGGCGCTCGAAATAACTGTGTAATACCATAGTGTAGCAAACTAGTTAGGTAGGAGTTCTAATCCTGGTCCTGGCAACTGTGAAAATGTGTGTGTTTATGTGTGACTCTTTTTTGACACCTGCTTTTGTGGTCATTCACACTTACTGCCCTTTCCTCACCCCTCCTTTGAGCATTGCAGCTGATGTCACTCACCTTCAAAGATGCCTCTGGACAACTGTCCAACATATAACTGCAGTGAGGCATGTGATAACTGGGTAATACCTTAGTGTAGCAAACTAGTTAGGTAGGAGTTCTAATTCTTGCCCTGGCAACTGTGAATATGTATGTGTTTGAGTGTCTGAGTCTTTGTTGACACCTGCCTTTGTGGTCATTCACACTTACTGCTCTTCCCTCACCCCTCCTTTAGTACTGCAGCTGATGTCAGTCACCTTCAAAGATGCCTTTGCACAGCTTTCTAACATATAACTGCAGTGGCTCTTGTGATAACTATGTAATACCATAGTGTAGCAAACTAGGTAGGTAGGAGTTCTAATCCTCGTCCAGGCAAATGTGAAAATGTGTGTGTTTGAGTCTTTGTTGAGACCTGCTTTTGTGATCATTCACATTTACTGCCCTTTCCTCACCCTTTCTTTGAGCACTGCAGCTGATGTCAGTCACCTTCAAAGATACCTTTGGACACATCTCCAGCATATAACCGCCATGGTGTTGCGATAACTATGCAACACTATAGCACCAATGCATAGCTAGTTAGGGGTTTGAAACTTAGTACTGGCAAGTGTATGTGTGATTAGTGTCCTGGGTAGGTGTGGGGCTGATTGTGTAAACAACAGGATCCATTGCAGGATGGGTTTTGCTACATTTTCATATTGAGAACCCATTTGTCCCAATGTGGCATTACAAGGCCAGCAGTTGTCCAACACCATAGAGGTTGTTGTACACAATAAACAGCCATACATTTATATATAGGCAACCAGTTTAATACACAGAGACCACTCTCTACTCACAGATCATACACAAACATGCTTGGCTCCTTCTCTCTTCCTGTCTTTCTTTCCCTCTGTCTCCCTCTCTCTCTCTCTCTCTCTCTCTCTCTCTCCCCCTCTCTGGTAGATGTAGAAAAATGCATCAGTTTTGCATAGGCAGCAGCTTGACTTTGGTAGGTAAATCTGCTGATGGCCTGTACACAAATTGGAGTCCTCCACTTGCTAATTGCATGTGGAACACCTGTGATATCATTCCTATAGCCAATTACATGGAAACACACCCCTATAAGTAAGCAGTGCAAGTGGGTGTTGGCCCTTCTCCCTCATTGTGAGCAGGATGTCATGTGGGTGTGTGACAAGCAGCATCACAGAGGGAAGTTGGAAATACCTATTACAACAAACACTGTGGAGACGGGCCAAAAAACTGGAGGGGATGTTCCAGACATGGGGACAGAATGTAAGTATTGCTGTTCTACATTTTAAGTAATTTTGGCTTAACAGAGTTCGTGTGGATATGGCTGTTCTGCATGATTTAAAGTCTAGCATGACAGTGTTATGTGGTTGAGAAAACTCTCACCTGTAGGGGTATCTGCAGACTGGACAGAGTTTGGAGCCTGAGATTTGGTGTGTTGCTCACACATTTTCTGTTTTCATAAATGCAGTAGAAAACCCTGATTATTGTACTCAGAAATGCTAACATCCATGTGTATTACTGACTTCATATCCCTCAGAAGAGATATGTCACAAAAACCCTGTTACACCATCAATGTTCTCAGTTTATAATTGCAATATGTCAATACTGGCCCTGTGTTTGTGCCTCTGTCCCCCAAGTCTGTCACCCTTTGTTCATATGTCATGCAGTAAGAGGTGGATATTTACAGCATACCATTATTTAATGACATAATTCCTGATACTAAGTCAGTGATATATCAGAGTGGCAGACATGTAATGTAAAGGAGGCCTAAAAGTTGTGGACAAAACCTGGCTATTCTGTGGTAGTCTGTACATTAGTGAGGTCTGTGTACTTATGGTAATTGTTGACAGAGTGTCTGTATTATGTAGCAGTGTATAGTGATCATGTTATTTGGCCTGTGTACAGACTGGGGTAGATGTCAGTGTTCTTGGTCCTGTTCGGTCTGACAGTGCATGCTGCTCCAGTTTCTGATAACCTATGAGTCTATATGTTTGTAGGGTCAGACTGAGATATGTCCCATACCATAGTCAAGCATCAGACTACACTGCGAATTGGGCTAGTATATGTAGGGTTGGTGTGTGAGTGGCAAACATGATGATGACTTTTGTGCACAAAGACCATCGACTGTACTATTACTTAGGCTTACTATTATGTGGCTGTGACCATGTCGAGATCGGTGTGAGTTTGCACTTTCACACTGGTGTCTTTTACCCCATCCTGTTACATGCCTGTAGTGCCTGCTATATTTGCAATTACATGTATATTCTCCCATAGGTAAATTGGGTTAGTTTTGTGTCTGTCTGCCTGTAGTGTAGACAGTGCTTGGTGACATGCCTAGCAGTGCAGTGTATTTACCCTAGTGTGATGTTATGTCCGGATATTTGTCAGATGTACTGTTGCCTGGCCACCATACGTGTTGTGTATTTCTGACAAAGCAGTGGGCTGGTGCGAAGATGTATGTCACTAACTAGTGTGAGGTATGTGGCTTGGGATCTCTGCTCCTCCAGTTAATATGTGTTAGGACAGACAGGAGGATTTGAATGCATCAACTGCATGAGCTTATAAAGTCCAGTATTTGTGATATACCCCCATTTTCATGGCTTTAAACATCCCCTTTGTCAAGCTTGTTCCACATTTCTTGCACTAAGGTGTTCTGTGTATACCTCCTGACTGACCAGATTGTTTCGAACTGTCCATGTTTATTGCTGATATTGCTTCTGTATTCCATGGGATCATTACTGTGATTTGTGTGGTACTTCACTATGATGATTTTATGATGTCTGTCATTAACTGATGGCATACATGTCAGTCTCAGAAGAGCCTTCCTTCACAACATGTATGTTGACACAACCCCTGTCACTGTAGCAACATTCTACATTTATAACTGCTATACATGCATTACGTTCCGTTGCAGTAACAGATTGAGAGTTATGGTGCTGAGGTATGACTCCACTACATGTCATGGGCATATGTTATATATACATATATATATATATATATATATATATATGTGTGTGTGTGTGTGTGTGTGTGTGTGTATATATATATATATATATATATATATATATATATATATATATATATATATATATATATATATATACACATATATTTGGGTTCCTATTACCTAATCAAACTTCCAGAAGGTCGAATACCAGAAGTTTGAACCTGGAAGTTCGAAAGGTAAAAATGTCGAAGCTGCGGAAGTCCAAATTCTTTCCCAGGGAAAGAATTCAGTTGGATGTTTCTGCGGCTTGGACATTTTTTCCACTGTGGTGCGAAGGTTATGGAATGGGTTAAGGTAAGTGTGTGATTGTGACGGACATTGGGGATAGGGTGCGGGTAAGGTAAGTGTGCGATAGTGATGGACTTTAGGGTTAGGGTGCGGGTAAGGTAAGTGTGGGATAGTGACAGACTTTAGGGTTAGGGCGCGGGTAAGGTAAGTGTGCGGTAGTGACAGACTTTAGGGTTAGGGTTTGGGTTAAGGTTAGTGCATAGGTAATTGTGTATGTAAGGTTTAGTGTAGGTTTATAAGGTTTTTGGTGTGCTTGTGTTGTGTATGTTTTTCGGAACAGCAAATTTTTTCCCTGGGAAAAAATTCGCTGTTTTGATGTTTCGATGTTATTACATTTCGATCTTCCAAGTTCGAACATCTGGTGTTCAACCTTCTGGAATTTCAATAATGTAATATGAACTCACATATATTCATATATATATTTCCCCCCCGGGCCTCTGCTGAAAATTGGGTTTGTTCCAAGTCGGACTTTCCCGGTTAACAAATGTTAAATAAAATAAATAAAAATAAATATACATAAATGTATGTATATATATATATATATATATATATATATATATATATATATATATATATCTAGAGAGAGAGAGAGAGAAATATAGAAATATATATATATATATATATATATATATATATATATATATATATATATATACATATATATATATATATATATAGATCTACTACTGTTCATTGAAAGCACATTTCACTGAAGCAAATTTGATTGTGCACTTTTCACCGAAAGCACATTTCACCGAAAACACAATTCACTGAAACGCATTTCACCGAAAGTTGTAGATGGCCTTTACCCCACTGTAGTGCGACTCCAGAGTTAGTATATATAGTAAGGGGGTGTGGGGGGCACCGCCCCCCACATGGGGGTTGTGGGAGGCATAGCCCCCCACATATTTCATGTATATATTGTTGTCAGAGAACAATAATATATTGCAATTACATGTATCCATGTATATAATTCAAAATATTTAACATATGTGGGGGGCTTCGCCCCCCACACCCCCCATGTGGGGGGCAGTGCCCCCACTGCCCCCCCTTACTATATATACTAACTCCAGGGTCACACTACAGTGAGGAAAAGGCCATCTACAACTTTCGGTGAAATGTGTTTCAGTGAATTGTGTTTTCGATGAAAAGTGCACGGTCAAATGTGTTTCAGTGAAATGTGCTTTCAGTGAACAGTAGTAGATTCATATATATATATATATATATATATATATATATATATATATATATATATATATATATATCATTTTATGTGTAAACATGAGTGTTCTGTATACCTTCTCAGATGTATCCCACCATATTAATCTGATATGTGTATATTTACATATAAGAACATGACTGATTCAGCACCTGTTTCACTTACAAATACTAAACAATTGTAGCAGTCAGAGCAGTTTTTCACTACTATTCAGTATGTGTACTGAATGATATATTTAGCAAACAACAGACATCTTCACGGCTTAGTGGTTAAGTGTTGTAACTATAGTGTACAGGGTTCTGGGTTCAAGACTTGCAACAGAAGACAGAACAAGGACTGTTGGATGCAGAGTGGTTAAGGCAGTTTTGAGCAGCTTTAAGTGGGTTTGTGCAATGCTAACATATGGTTAGCCATATAGGCACTTACACTGTGTAGGCTTTGCTTACCAGTGGGCAAATCTGCTTAGCATTTACATTTAAGTAATGCTTACACGTGCTAAGCATTGCTCAGCCCTGGTAACCATTGATCACATTCATGTCTAATAAAGTAGCAGGGTAATGACATTTTTAATAAATGTATTTAATTCCATGTACATAGCATGCTTCTATGTGCTGTCATTATAGTAGCAGGTGGTGTGAGTATACTGTATGGAACACCTGAGTATACATGGGTAGTGCCACAATCTTTTCTCTTTGTATGTGCTTCATACTTGGGTAGTATCCCATGTTATATGCAGTCACACATGCATGTATTGTATCTTTACATTACCACTTTTAACAGTGCTTTTCCAAGTAAGAGTAAATTGCAGATTGTAGCATTGGAATCATAGCCCCCTGCATGCAAAGCTGGACTCTTTGTACTGACTATCATGTTCTTGGTGTTTGACCTGTATGTTTTAATGCATCTCCTATTGGATATTAATTTTATATGTTGATATATTACTATGTTTTAGGACATGTCATTGAGGACTGCTGTCATGTACTAATGGCATATCTATCAGTTTCAGACATCTGTCAGAATATTCATCCTAATGCATGACCTGTTGCCTAGCTACTTTCTGTCTCTCCTCTGTACAGATGTGCAGATGTCAGTTATTCATCTTGGCTGCTTACAGGCAATCTATGATTGACTGGCAGTTATATGTTTGCCCAGCTGTCTTATGAATGCCACAGCTAGGAAACCCCACTCTGTATGCAACACATGCCATGGACACCTCAAACAGACTGCCACAGTTGACAGAACATGTTTGGGTACATATCCCTAACCCAGACACTGGCCATGTTATACAATATATGTTGCATACATGTCAGTTGCAGCACCTCATTGGCCCTCTGCAAGAGAAAACCAGAGGAATGGATGCTGACTTTCACTGTCACCCTGGGGATCACTCATGTAGCATTGGTTGATAGATGGCCTGCTGGCAAATGTCAGGTGTCATGGTAACAGTGTAATCAGATGCCCTACTCTTGCCACCTCTCCATGGACATTAGGCTGGTACACACCTAGGAACACCTACACCTATGGACCTCAGAACTGACAAATGTGTGTGTGGATTATTGAGTATAACAGTGTCTGTGTGTTTGTAAACTTGTAGTTCAAAATCCTCTGAGGGCCTTCTTACCTACTACACCCCCAATTGCTATACTTAGAAATGGCTGCTGCTGTAATTCACAGTAAATGTACATTGTTGCACTCTTCACCCTATGGGGTACCTGGAGCTTGCAGTACCAGCATAACACTTGTCTACAAATGGATAGATAGGCGTGGGTTACCCTTTGATTCCTGGCAAATGTGGGTATGTGTGTGTACATGTGTATGCAATTGTGTCTGTGCATATTTGTATGAGACAGCATTTTGAGGCCACATTCTCCAAATACAATAAATCTTGCCATACATTATAAGGGATGGTGATGTTGCTGACATTAGGAGAGCCATGACAAACTCTCACCCTACTATTCCTGTGGCATGTACAATAAATGCATATCCTTGTAGTAACACTGATTAGATAGACAAGGGTTTGTATTGTAGTCCTGGTCAATGTGTGATTGTGGGTGTGTCAGAGCATTATCATGGGTTTCAGTGAGTACAATATCCAATGAGGGGTGTGGGTGCTGGTTATACTGTCTTTACACCATGGTACCCCCAGGACATGTCCCAAGGTCCGCTTGATGAGGACTGCTGTCACCATCAACCATACAGGTAACTGATTACACTATCCAGCCCAATGATGCATGTGCTATGTAAAAAAACTCTCTAACAGTATGGACTCACTGGCAAGGTAGTTAGCACTGCTAAGCCCAGGTCTGTCAAATATGTATATGACTGTATGTGTTTGTCAATGTGTATATGACAGTATGTCATACTATGCACTGATCATTAACACCCAGTACACCCCCATTACCATACTGTACAAGGCCTGACAATGTTCTTCACTTAGCAGGCAACTCAGGACACACCTCATCCTAACAGCTCTGTGGTGTGTGCAATTAAGGCCAAACACATTAGTAGCAACAAGTACCTAGGCAGGAGTTCTACTCTCAGTGTTGCAAAGTAAGTGTGTGTATGCGAAGGGATCTACTTCATTTTGCAGAAATGATATGTCCCAGCAGATCATTTGTCTGAGAATGACCTGGCAAAAGGTAACCCTACCCTACTGTTGAATGACTGGGCTGCATGATATGTTTGAGAAAACATCAGACATATCTACATCTCAGATGGCTTAGTGGTAAATTGCTGTGGCTATAGTGTCCAGGGTCCTGGGTTCTAGACTGGCAAGGGCTAATTAGTTTGTTGCTGGGCAGAACAAGGGCTGTTGGATACAGAGTGATTAATGCACTTTTAAGCAGTTATAAGTGGGTTTTTGCGATGGTAAGCAATGCTAACTTCTGGTTAAATATGCTTACAGACAGCCAGAAAATAGCTTAATCTGTGTAGGCATTGCTTAGCGCTGCACAAACAGGCTTAATCCTGCTTAATACTACTTAAAAGTGCTTACTCCCACTTACCTCAAGCTAATTTCTTTAAAAAAAAAAAAAAAGGGGGTGTTAGGAAAGTTGTGAAAAAGGGAGCACAAAGAGGGAAAGTAGCTAGGGATGTGTAGGATGGGTGTAGGGAAGGTTGATAGCTGTCCATTTCTTCTACAGCAATAGCTGTGCATATATACTGAATTTGGAGGTATATTTGGACACTCAAACCTCTGAGAGAGGGGTGAGGACAACAGTAATGTGTTGTTAAGCCAATTAGACCAGATTACATGTGTCCAGTGGACACGTGTGTGAAATGGACAGTCATGTATAGGCCAAAATTTTTTTATTTTGGGAATAGATTGCCATTTTTTTTAGGTGAGAGTGGGATTTTAGGGAAGGATACTAGGTATATTTTGGGAGGTAGGTTGAGACGAAAGATAGACAAAACAGACAAGACACCATACATGGGCTGTATATGACACATGTGGGGGGAAACACCTTGGACAGGGAGGGAATTCAGAAGCCCATGAGCCCCCAAATGGTAACAGTGGGACTGAGGTCCCCACCCATGGGCAGTTACTATTGCACCTTCACGGCCTCAAAGGTGGCTGTGCTGGGGGACGAACAGGAGGGGCAGGCTGACCCTCCAATTGTGCCATGCGACCCTCAAGCAGTCATAGCAGATCTCACAATTCTCTGCAGAGCTCCCTATGCACCAGACGCCAGACCTGATTTTGGATGACAGGATACTGTCCATGCCCACTCCCGAGGGGGGGGGGTGAACCCCATCCGCTGAGGCAGTTCTATTCAAAGGTGGTGCAGGATCAATGGAGAAGGAGGTCCTGGGGTGGGTCCCAGACATGCTGGGGCCCGGTGCCATGGCCAGATGAGGTGGGAGAGGTGGGTCTGCTGGGACCGGTCTTCCCACACATGCTATGGTGTTGCAGTTTTAGAACATATGTGGGTTAGTAATAGTCAACACAATCCAGGATTAGTTATAACAGCATGCATAGATATTCCCTTTAACCCAAAACACCAGATTTGGAACAGTTGCATAACAAACAAAAACACATTCATATATTGAACCACAGTGGCCATTACAATGGCATGCAGGTTAAATTGATAGCAACAGGCCATCAGTGATAGTATCTAAACATGGAACATTACTTGAAACACATTTAAATATTTATTGAACAATAGGACATATGTCCCAACAGTAGGTTTGGTGTAAACATACCCATTGATTTGTGTGTTTAGATTATTGTTGCAGATATGGTGGGGGATGTCAATTAACAACTTATATATCCTTGCAGTACTCACAACTTTAATGATCATTGCTCTACAGGTATTATTACAATACCCTATGGCCTTGGTTTGGGCAGTGGTATGTTTGTACACAGTGTATACTTCAACCGACTTATAGCTAAATTCTACTTGCCTTACCTGGTAGACCTGTGGAGGGAATGTTTGTTAACACTACCTGACTGTTTCTATACATATTCCCAGATTCCTAGTTGTAATTATGCACATAATAGCTAGCTTCTACTTGTCTTACCTGGTAGACCTGTGGAGGGAATGCTTATTAACACTACCTGACTGTTTCTACACATATTCCCAGATTCCTAGTTGTAATTATGCACATACCTCTCACTCTCTTAATGCACAACATCTGGACAAAATTTGACAACATGGTGGTACAAATAGGGACATATTTTGATTATTGCTGTAATAAACTTTTAGACAATTGCTAGAGTAACAGGATTTGTTTTAATATACATTTTCTGAAGGATTTGAAGTCTGACACTCATTATTTGAGTATTATGAGTATGTCATTATTTGGTGATTACAATCCTGAGATCATGCCACTGATTTCCCAGGAAAAAAAGAGGAACATGCCAAAAATATGAGCCAAATATCTGGACATTCTGGGAAAATATGTACAGTTGAGAGGTATGATTTATGCATACAACTTACTACCACTCCCATGATTCAAACCATGGCTGTGTGTGCTAAAATTACAACAATTTCTCTTTCATCAGTGAGCTATTTAGACACCGCTGTCTGTTCCTTCAGTATTTTCTTTGTAAGTCTCTCTTGGTTGTACAATCTGACCTTGTAATTACAACAGTCTTATACAGACATTCCTAGACATATTTTTATGTAGCACAATGTGAGAAATGTGGTTGACACAACAGTACTATTCTGATATCAGATGTTGGTGAATGCTTCATGTCAGGTCATACAATACCAAAGTAAATACTACCAGTCCAGAATTTAAAACTTTATTGCCAGGCAGTTACAGTTTTCATTTCTGAAAGACCTGTGGGAGGAATGTTTGGTAACACTACCTGTTTCTATACATATTCCCAGATTCCTAGTTAATATTATGCACATACCTCTCAGTCTCTTAATGCAAACATTCTAGACAAAGCTTGACAACATGGGGGTAGAAATAGGGACATATTTTGAATATTTCTCTTATAAACTTGTAGAGTTGCTAGAGTAACAGGATTTGTTTTAATATACATTTTCTGAAGGATTTGAGGTCTGAAAATCAAATGTATGTCATTATTTAGTGACTACAATTCTGGGATCATCCCAGTGACTTGCCAGGGAGACAGAGGAACAGGCCTAATATATGATCCAATTATCTGGACATTGTACAAAAATCTGTACAGTTGAGAGGTATGATTATGCATACAGCTTACTACTACCACTCCCAGGATTCAAACCATGGCTGTGTGTGCTAAAAATACAACAATTTGAGTTTCATCAGAGTGATTTATTTAGAAAGTGCTGTCTGTTCTTTCAGTGTTTTATGTCTAAGTCTATCTTGTTTGTACAATCATACCTTGTACTTACAACAGTCTTATACAGACATTCCTAGACATATTTTTATGTAGCACAGTGTGGGTATTTAGAGACTGCAACACTAAATGCCATGCAATACCAAAGTGAACACAACCAGTCTAGGATTTAGAACTTATTCCTAGGCAGTTACAGTTTTATTGAAATATGACCTATATGGGACTATTACTGTTATATTGTCTGGTTTATCCAGTACAACCCATACACAGTTGTTATACTGCCAGGTGACTTTTGAATACTTTATATTTATTTGGTATGACTACTACAAGCAGGATTGTTACTTACCAGCCTCGCGACACAGCCTTTGCAGCCTGCTAGCATGGGCTTCTTGATTCACAGCTTGCTCAGATGCAGCTGTAAAGGGAATAAAGAAATATTTAGGCATACATATCCATCACATACACAGACTGGACTTTAGTAAACAGTTCTTGATATGAATACTTACACAGTGCTGGGACATCACCCCTCTGCCTTGCTTCTTGGACCCACTGGTCCAAGACCTCCCTCTTTCTCCATTTCTAATCAGCATAGCGGTGCCAGACCTGCTCACCAGTCCGAAGGATACCAGTGGCACTGGTGAGATTGTGGCTGAGATGGTCCCAGGCTTCCACTGTATACTGGGAGCCCTGGTACTCACCCTGCAACAGTCTCACATCATGGTTCTTTACCAGGAGTCTTACCATGACCTTGGACTCCTGTATGCCCCGATACTGCGCCTGAAAGTGCATGCCCTTACCAACTCCTGCCATAATGCCTACAGTGGGAAGCTGCAACCAGTTATGAGCAATATTCCCACCTGCGGGGTTTAAATACGGCCGATTTTCTGCCCTTTGTCGTGATTGGATGGTTTAGAATATGCTGAGCTAAGCTAAGCTACGGGCAAACCTGCTTAGCTAAGGTTGGCAGTGCTTAAAGAGGCAGGTTCAGCATTGTATACCAATGGGCAAATCCACTTAACTGGACTACTCATTGCTTAGCAGTCATATTTACACAATGCTTACACCTGGTAAGCAGAGCTGTGCAATGCTTAGCATTGCTTATTTTTTATTTTATAGACTGTCTGCTGTATGGGATTGGTTCATCGTTCATTACACATTATAAATCTGTTTACTGTACCTGACATCCCCAATGTGCTTTCATTACATTTATTCCTGTGTGACTATACTGTATGGGGCATTTGTGTTTATATGGGGGTTTCACAACTTTAATTACACTGATGCCTCACATCTGGATCTACTACAGTACTCTGGTTAACAAATATATGTTATGTTGTAGCTAATTATAAAAAAAATGTTTATGTACTGCTTTCACATGTAAAATACAAATAGGTCACAGTGGGGATTGAACCGGGAATGGCTGCTTGCACTGCTTAAGGTGAATGCCTCTTGCTATTTAACCTCTGGTACTGTTTAAGCTGGACTAAGCGTAGCTAACCGATGGCCACACCCACTCAGCTACACTTAAACTTTATCGCAGTTATAAAAAAAAGTATTTGTTGTGTTTTTTTTATTTGTGCCCTTCTGAATATCTCTGCTAATGCTAAACCTGTTATTCTATCAACTTTCTGCTTTGTGAGACAACTGTTCGTTATGGCTTTGTCCAGATGTCTTACCCTAATGAGTTGGGGGATGTTACGAGCATTCTCGCTCATTTGCATACCTCTCAAGTGTACAAGTTTTCACAGACTGTTCAGATATTTGACTCATATTTTTTGTGTGTTCCTCTTAGTATTGCTTTCTGGCAAATAGCTGAGGATTGATGTCATTAAATAATGACAAACACTTGAGTTTAAGACTCCACATACTTTAGAAAATTCATGCTAATGCAAAACCTATTAGTCTATCAACTTTCTAATTTTGTAACAGCAAATGTTTAAAATCTGTCCCTACTTGTCCCCCCATCATTTTAGGCTTTGTCCAGATATTTTGCTCTAAAACGTTGACAGGTATGCCCAATTATTATTGCTGAACGGCAATTCTGGAGTGCAGTGGGCGTATGTATTGTGAGAGCTCTGCTCTCAGACACACCCCCTGCACTCATACACAGCACCATATCCATTTTACAGCACCGCAGTATGCCTTCATAAATATGCATGGTGTGCTGTCGTGCTGCTCAGGAACAGTCCCTGCCATGCAGGAGTAAGTTATTCCTGCACGGCTGCTTGCTGAATCCTGGGGAGTATTTAGATATAAATACATAGTTTCTCTCAGCACTGTTATTAAAACCAGTATTCAAATATGAATATAAAATCTATAAAGACTGTTTCAGTTTATCAGCATTGTTATTAAAAACAGTATTTAGACATTCTTGACATCTACCTTCACTGTACATAATAAAGCATTCTTAACTAAACTACAGTGTGTGCAGACTTTATTCTAAAAAGTACAAGAAGATTTGACCAGTGATGGAACCTGCACAGTTCTGGGTAACTAACAAATAAAGACATTCATTTCAGTCTCATTCCAGTTCCTTCCAGCTGTTTCCAGTTAATTCCAATATCTTACAGTCATTTTAGTTCTTTCACAAAGTATCCCAGTTTTGTAAATCTGATGAAATTCTCACAATTGTGTCATAATTTTGTTCTGTTTTTGTTAATTTCTTGTAAACGGGTAGGCAGTATTACTGTTCAGTAAAGTAGCAGCAGTAGGAAATTTGCTTCTAAGGCTTTTATTTGTGAGCAGCTACAGTGAACTCTTGAAACAGAGTGTTTATATATTCCTTTTTTTTTATTCTGGTTTGTGACTGTTTGCATCAACCTTTTTATCTAACAAGGTGTCTGTCAGTATCTCAAACTACTTTTAAAGTAATTTCCCATCTTGTGTATCTTGGCTACTAAACTGCAGAACATTGTCTGAAATGAGTCTCTGGCAGAGCAGTACCAGGGGTAGGGGAAGGGCCCATTTGACTCTAGCAAAAAGAGTGCCTGAATGACATTGTTGAAGGAATGTCAGTCTCTGGAAGCAGTGTAGCAATTGCAGTCATAGCTGCTTGAATGACAGTCAGTGTTGAGTTTCTATAAAGGAGCACAATCAGCAATGTGTAAGAATTGCTAATTGGTCCATGACTTATAAATCTGCAAGCAGTACTGAAAATAAAATATTTTGAATAGTCTTTGCAGACTTACAATTGAAAGACTGATCTGCACCTCTTACACAATGGCAGTTATGGTGCTTCCTTGTCAGTGTGTACAATAGGAAATGAAGCTCTTTTCTACAATTACTGAAATATGTAGCAATGAGTTATTATGTATCAACAGAATAGTTCTATATTCCTGCTTACATATAGGGTTGATCATTCACTCAGGAGGATGTAGGACTTATTTTTCTGTTCCTCAGTATGGTTGATAAGGAGGGTACCAGATGGAGGTTTGCCTGGGGTGCCAACTGACCTAATTACATATCTGGTCTGTGGATTTCAAAATCTAGCAAAAATGCAGTTCAACATTATAATCACTGAAACACTTGTCTCCTTCAATTAAATTGGAAACCTGTCAATTCAAAAGCAAAAATGACCAAATGGCTAAAAAACACTAGGGAAACCAATAACCACTACGAACACTGCCATAATCAATTTTAATAATTGGATAAGCCCTTTCTTCTTTCAGTGTTACATGAATTCTTTAAATAAGTTTTTAAATTCATACAGTTTAAATACACCACCTCAAATCACATGACACAAAAAAGCCGACTAAATCTCCTTAATTTAAAAAGGCACACTCCTTAGTAATATAGAGTCCTAGGTAACAGTTAAACAACCCATAGAAATGTATATAAAAAACATATATGCCCACTAAATATAATTTTAAACATGTCAAATTATATAAAACAACTTCAGTAAACGAAATATAATCTGTTTAAAATATTGCCTAAGCAATAATTTTAATTTCAACAAACATGTATTGGAGCTATAGTTATTCAGACCTGGACAGCTATTAGCATTCAAATAAAATTGCCAATACAACTCCCTTTTCTCCGGGATTAATGTTGATGGTCCCCCTTTAATGTTCATTGTTATTTTTTCCATTACCACAAACTTAAATGTATGCCCCAGATTATGTTGTATATGTTTAAACAAGGCATTCATACTTATTTCTTTTAGTTTACTTTCTGTTTTGCCAATGTAAAATCTAGGGCATAATTGACATATTGCAATATAGTGTAATTTTTTGCCCTTTCACTTCAAAATGTTCACCCATATTTATATGTTTGCAATATTTACATCATCTACATTTTGACAATTCCACTTTTAGGAATTTCTTTATTACTATATTTAACATAGTAATAATATCAAATAAAATCAAATGGATCATAGACAAGAACGGGTCAGTTTTGAGGGATGATGATGTACTAAGAGAAAAAAATGAGGGGAAAAACATATTATAGTGTATAAGAGGATTAGTAATATTGAGGACATCTTAGAAAGGGGACCATTCAATTTAAATAGAAGACGTGTAATATATCAAAATGTGGATGGTGTAAATATTGTAAACATATAAATATAGGTGAACATTTTGAATTGAAAGAGCAAAACTTTAGACTATTAGGGAAATTTAACTCTCAAACTAAGGGGCTGTTGGCAATTATATCTTCTTCCATCCCATCCTGTCCCATCCCATCCCATCCCATCCCATCCTTCACTTTTAATTTGAAACCCAATCTCAACAACATGATATGGTCTAAATCAAATAGGTGGGGTTTCTTGCAATGGCTCTAGGTCAGCAATAAGTTTCCTCATATACTAGAGAACTCTTCTTTTTGTTAATTGGACTAAAACGTGCATTTATATTTTGTAAATATTTGCATCACATTCATTCAATAAAATTCACTGTGGACTTCTTTACCTCCAGCTGCTTGGTGGTAGTTGAAGATGACAGTTTATGAACTGACTCAGTACTTCATGTTATTTCCATAAAGTCTGCATCATCAATGACATTTAAAGATTGTAGATCATGTCACACCAAAGCTGCATCCTTCAAGTGTAGGCATTCATTATTTATAAAATTATAAAAATCCATAATGTAAAAGAGCACCCTAGCCCACTCTTAATATCCTTTCTGCATAGGAAAGTCAAAAGAAAGATCATCTAATCCACTGATCCTCAATCTACCTAGAATAATAATAATTATCAAAGAAGGTACTGGTTCCATTATAGAACAGTAGACCATCAGAATACTGAAGCAACATATTGCCTCCTTTTCTCTGAAAGATAGGAAGCAAGTTGTTTGAATTGTTGTGCTACTGGTTTGGGTTGCAAATCCTTATGACCTATCTCTGTCTGTATAGATCCAAAACTTTTCTTCAAAAAAAATGACAAGTAACCATGTTAGAAGGAGATATCTTTCACTTACTTGTATTCAGAAAGTCTATAAATATGAATATTTGAACAATATCCCCAATTCTCCAGGCCATCAACTTTCAGCATGATGGTTTTAATTGTGAAAATATGTATTTGACCTGTCTATCAATTTCTTGTATATGCATCTCCTGCTGTTGGACAGTCATTTCAAGTGTCCCCAGCTTTCCTCATGTCCCAATTTCACTAACAGCTCATGGTGCTGTTAAGGCATCATCTCTTTAAACTTGAGAAAAACATTTAATATTTCATCCATTTCCTGGCCCCTATGAGTAAATTAAACAGCTCATGCTCCTGCTGCTGCTAGGCCTTCACCTTAACACCATGGACTCCCTTGTTTCTATTACAAACTGCAGCTTTCTAGTTTTTCTGTAGGAAAAGATTGTTCAGCTATGAAAAACCAAGTCTCCCATCTTCCTTGGCCATCCCCACATCTCTTTCAACTGCTGCCATTGCTGCTTTGATTAAAAACTACCAGGAAGTACAAGGGATGTGTGAAAGATAAGTATCTAGTAGCCATGCACCATAGTTTATACTCAAGATCTAGCAGCTTTTTCTGAGTGATTGGTAACTATGGCGTCTACATTTTTCTAAAGAAATATCTTGCTTTTTCTCCTTAAAACAGGCTGTACTCAGTGTAAATTAGCTTGTTGCTTCTTTGCTGAATTAGGGTGCACTATTTTTAATAAAGTAAGCTGTAACCTAGATGGCACTTTGTGTAGTGATTTTTTTCAATATGCTCCAAAGTGGTTTACAATCTGCCATGACCATTGCAGATTTGCTATGGATGTATATGTGGAATTTTCAAATTCATAAACAGCAGCCAACATCTGTTTTTCAACATATTATTTGGTCTATCTATCTGTACGTGATCTTGAATCATATGCCACTAGTCTATTTTCTTCCATCAGTATAACTCCTAGCTCATAACTGCTTGTAGCATCACTGTTTTTGATCAGTATGCTATGCTTTAGTGTTGGTGCATTAGTTATGAGATTCTTCAATAACTCAATGCTATTTTCCAATTCTGCTGAACAGTCTGATGTAACATTGTCCTCTAAAAGCTTATTTAGTGGCAGAGTGACCTGTGCTAGGCTATGCTTGATATGGACTTGGAAAAATACTGAGCCATTCCCAGGAATGGCCTGAAGGACTGCCTGACCTCTGGTTTTGGCATAAAATAGCTGTTACTTTGTCAACATCTGGTTTTAGCCCCTCTGATCTAAGAATGTGACCCATATATTTCAAAGAATGTTACAGCTGCTCCTCTTGAGTTTGACATTGCATTGTTTCAGTCTGTATAATAACTTGACCAAGATCATGTCATGCTCCTGTTAAATCTTGACACATAACAAGCAAATCATCAGTAATAGCATCTCTTAGAAATTCTTCTGATGCAGATGAAATAAAAAAATGTAGCCTGAGAAATCTAACATTCCCAAGAGAATATTGAATGTACATGGCTTTGAACTGGCCTCATTCAGCTTGATTTGTAGAAAATCTGATTAGCATCTATTACAAAAATGTATTTGGTAGTGAACATTTCTGACACATCTTCAACTATTGCCAGTGGATAGTTTTCTCTCTACATCACATTGTTCAAATATTGGGAGGGGGATTTCTGCAGATTCTAAGCTTATCTTGCTTCACAACTGTAACCATATTGTTAACCTTTTTTTAGGTTGTGTGTGTATAACAATAATGAAAAGAATCTGCATTCCATTAAATTCTTAATTTAGCATATTTCTTAAGGCTTATAGCACCATTTTATGTGATTAACTGTTTGAGCTTCAGCCAGAGATATTCTGATGCAGTAGCTACCTGGCAGACAACTCAAGCTAACAGGCAAATATGCATGTTTTGCCAGACATTATCACTTGCACATGATTTTGTTTTTTTTTAAATCTCTCTACCCCAATTTCAACTTATCATATGTTTGTTTAGCTCTCAATGAGTCATAAATAAGCATAACCTTTAGGATTAAAAGGAACTTTCAGAAATCACATGAATTAACAACCCATGAAACCTGACAGGTTGCTTGCATCAAGTAATGATTGGTTCTGGACTCACACATTGAAGTTTATTTAAACCATGCTAAGCTTCTCATATAATCCAATGACACAATGCAGTTGGCTATTTCACCACATTTTCCCAAGACAAACTTGAAAAAGTGCTTATTTGTATGTCAACAATATCTGACCCACAGGCTCTATTTTAGTGCCATACAATATATCAGTAAGGTATCCTGAAATTTGATACTTTTAAATGTGGACATTGACAAAATATTATGCTCTGCTCCAGTTTCTTGCTTAAAGTTTAAATATTTGCCATGCTTCCCTATCCAGTAGTTCTTCTCAGTGCTCTTTATGCACTTGGCTCTGCATTTCCACAATTTCCACAAATGTTTCTCTTTGTTTGTCATTCCTAGATTCAGTAACAAGCACAGTTTATACAACAGACTACTTATTTTGTTTCTTACATTCTCTTGTAAAATGGTTCTTGCCACATATAGCCAGCAATTTTGGTCATATACAATATGCTTTCTCTTTTCTTGTCTGTGAATAAAATACATAAGCGAATAAAATACATAAGTGCATTATTTTACACACGTGTTTCCTTCCAGGGAACATTTGGGATGCTTCATAGTTTTCTATGGTGTCCTTTGTATTGTAAACATGAATGCTGCCCTTACACCTCATTGTATATTATATATATATATATATATATATATATATATATATATATATATATATATATACACACAGAGACAGTCTTGCTCATTTCCATTTCCTTTCAAGGTCTTTGAATAGAGTACTCATTTGAACCTAGTACTCATAATTTCCCTTGCTCTAAATATGCCCAGTACTTTAGCTAAACTTAGTTCCAAATCACTCACCAACCTACTCCCTTACTAGATTGCTTTAATGATACAAACAACTCTATCTGTTACAAATGTGCCATGCAACTCAATAAATTCAGTGTTTGATTCTGTTTTAGTTCATTCGCATAAGCATATATAGTTTTCTGAACTTGGTATATCCTACTACAAAGTAAATGTCTAATAAAAGACAGCTTTCCTTTGGCTTATAGTAAACTTTAAAATGTTGTCTTACAGTAGCTAGCTTATTTCATTTTATCTTCTTTGAGTTTAAGTGTATTAAATAAGCTGATGGTTTTCCTCTCCATGACATGTAGGAATGTTGTACACTGAACTTTTTCCTGACTTGTCTACAATGACACTTGTAGTTAGGTACAGGTCAGACTTCTAGATCCAAAGATACCAGTGTTCTAAAACATTACCACTCAGCTTGAGACTCTGTGGTAGCAGCTGATTCATCTCAAAACAAAAGCAGATGTTTGTGTTTATGTGAAATATGAGATAAATTGATAGAACAGCAACTTTACAAAATAAGCAACAAGAAAATTGCTATACAAAATAGTATTATTGAAATTATTAAAGTAAACTTCAATGTCTTAAGCTTAAAGGTATTGTCCATGACTTCATCTGTAGAATATATCTTAACAGAAAAAGCATTATTACACATATTGAAAGTTTTCTCTGGCCAAATGATAAATCTGCACCTTTAAGATTTGCCTTTATTTCTGATCCCATATATACTGCTTCTAAAATGTATCTCAGAATGGCAGAATAATGGACGTTACACAGGCATGATTTTGTTGTCCAGAATATTTTCTGCAACTCCAACATAATGGCGGGCTACATGGCATGCAAACAGGTATGATCATTCTTAGAGGGCAGAAACAAAGTATAAAAAGAGCCATTTGTTTAATTGCTTCACCAACCAAGTTTACTAAGAGCCTCAGTTGCTAGAGTTTACTCATTAAAAAACTGAACAAAGCAAGAACAATGGCTATTGTTTTTAGCACAAAAATGTTTACTTATGTCAGCAAACATTTTGCTTGCAAACAATTTAGCAAACATGACGTATGCTTCTGCTAGGCTGGATCATATTATAAAACCACAGTGGCACTACAGAGGAGCAGCCAGAGAGACAGTTGTGGTTCCAGAGCTGCAGGCTACAGATCTCCACCTTTACTGACAGAGTGTCAGAATTAGATACACCTAGATCAGATAACCATGAAATCCTTGTATGACTGGAAAAGTTTTACCAGTAGCATGACTTATCATTTTGCTTAAATAGTACAAGTGAAAGTTCATTTAAGAACATAAGACCTTTACAAAATTTCAGTTTATTTTAAAACCTCTACCCTAATCAAAAAACTGGAGCATATTTATATTGGTCATAGCTTTAGTCTTTTCTTTTGTTTTGTACTGAACTCTTTTCAGGTATATCTTATTTTGAAGGCTATATAGGTATGGCTTGCATTTAGATAATCAGAATGTAAAAACAATAGGTTGTACAGCATAGCACTGCATCACTTTTATTGCATGTTGTGATTAGCATTAAATAACTCTTATTTAATAGTGCTTCTGTAATGCTTAACCAAAGTTTGCGATTACAAATTTGGATGTAGTAATTATTTCTTATGAATCCATGTGTGATGGGTTCAAAACCTAAAACAGTTTTTCACAAAATGTTCCTGCCATTAAACCCTGAACCTGCAAAACAATCAGTAGAGCCTGTTCACAAAAATCTAGGAATTCTAAATGTAACCTAGAACTATGTCATTGTATTAGATGCACTGCCATGTTTCTCGTATAGGAATTAATTGGGATACATGCACTGACTCTCTTCTTCCAAAAGTGACTAGAGAGTAAAGCCTGTTCATTTCAAACAGCTAAAAGGTACAGACTGATCACAAAGAGATAAGCGCTCAAGTTTCAGTATACACACATGACTCAGTGTAACAATGTGTTATACATAACATTTGCTTTTACTGTATTTCAGTTCTGTTTCTTAAGAATAATTTGGTGTATGGATCTGATTTTATCTCTTTGGGTAGGTGAAGAGTACTCCTACAGATTACTGTGTATTTGTACAATCTGCAGATATCATGAAACAGATATCCTTTGAAAAAGTAAACTTGAGATATTAAAATAATATGTTACTTTAACACCAAATCAATATTTCTAGTAGATTTATGTTACTAACCTGGCCTTTACAGAATGCCTTTATCTCTTCTGGTGTGATCTCTTGTCCTTGCTTCAGGCGTAGACAAGCACAGACCTCTTCCCCCATTCTTTCATCCTTTACTCCAATTACCTGCCAAATAAATGGCAAATTATATTTTTTACATTAAGGTAACAAAAGTTGAGTTATTTAAAAGTTATAGAAATATAGACAGTTGGTTATATGACAGTCATATTCAAGGTTTAATTATGCTTGATATGTATTGATGTTTTCAAGTTATTAATCCTATTGCTGGAATAACCTGTAGGATTCCAAAAATACACAAAGATCCACTGGAACTTCCGCTGAGATCCATAATCTCCACAGAAGGATCAAAGCTAGAACCAATCTCCCATACTTACAGAGAGAGCCCTGAAAGATAAAGTCTTTCAGATTTTCCCGGTTAGGGGTCGCCACAGCGGAACTCATGATTGGCAGTGGATTTTTACGGTGCAAAGTTGCCAGCCTGACACCCAACCTTCAACGAAGGCACACCCATTCACGCTCGCACCTACCTGCATGTCTTTAGAGTTACTCGATCACGGGGAGGACATGCAAACTCCATGCAGAAGGCACTCCAGCCGAGAATCAAACGGGAGAACCTCTTGCTGTGAGGTGACAACGCTAACCGCTGCACCACTGCAGCCTTCAGAGAGAGTCCTAGGTCCTATATAAGGGATCCTTTTAATTTTAAAGAAAAAGTTTTGGATGCACTGGTTGATAAAAAAGACTTGTTGGTAACCATTGATGTATGGCTCATGTACACAGTGATCAGGAAACTGGGGTTGAATGGGCATCTAATTTGTTACTGAAATCTAAGGATTACACTATGAAAGAAATCAAATTCTGAGGAGAATGCAAATATAAGGCCATTAGCATTAATAAATGTTTATTTTTTTTTTTAAATTAAACTTTTGTTTTTGGCCAATCACAGCTGCTTAAGCTTAGGGCAGCAGCACTCAAATGGGATCCTGCCAAAAATTAAAAAAAAAAAAGAAAATGAAAAAAGTCAATTTTAAGATAACTCATTTTGCCATTATAGTCAATGGCATGCAGACTGTAAAGAATACGAGGGAGCACTGGTTGTCAAGGGGAAAGGGTCCGTCTAAGTGCAGTAACTAAGGACTTACATACTGGGGTATGCAAATGAGGGGAGTTATACTGAATCACAGATTTCCTCAAAGTGTCAGCTTGCACCTAACCGTATAGGTGCAGGAATACAACAGTGCAAGTATAAGAGCTGAATTACTTCATGGGGGGGGGTGTCATGCTTGCTGTAAGCTCATTGGAGCTCTGTGGCCCGTGTTTGCCCTTAGCTAAGCACAGCTAAGGAAGGGTGTGTCTCTGAGGCTGCATTGTCTTATTCCATGAAATGCAGACTGTGTTTGCATCCAGGCAGGGCCATTTCTGCTTATAAGAGCTTACGTTAGCTAAACGGATGGGGGCGGCCCACAGTGGGCCTAAAAAAAAATAAATAAATAAAACAGAGGAAATAGCAGAACTGTCTACATTTGAACACCGGGTATGCATGGCGCACCACGGGGCTTAAATAGGGAGGAAGTGGGAAGGGGAAACAGCAGTAGGAAGACAATCAAGGAGAACTAGCATAGCTGGCAGGTGGAATGTATCAGAATCAGCTAATTACACATGCAGTAGCCCAGCACACTAATATAAACTATGCAAACACCCTACAGACTGTTTTTTCCCACAAACTTTACACCACCGGTGTACACAGATGAGGGATTTTTAACTGGCAAAAATAACTAAATATGTTAGAGGCTGCTGCTGCTTTACTCCATCAATATGTGCTAGAGACTGAGGGTGGTGAGGAAGAGAATGCTGACAACCGACCCACAGTGAGGAGGAGAGGAAGAGTGTATAGACCCAGGGTAACCTACCAGGGCCTACATGAGCTGGAGATAGTGGAGCACTATAGGGTGGACAGGGACATTTTACAGCAAATTGTTGAGCTGTGCCAGCCACGCTTTACACAGAGAACTAATAGAGACGAGCCCATACCAGTGGATACCAAGGTATGTCTAGGCTTAAGAATACTAGCCACAGGTACCTTCCAAAGACCAACTGGGGATATCATGGGGTTCTCACCTGCATCAGCATCAAGGGTACTCCAACAGTTCCTGGATGCCATAACACAACTTGCCAATGAGCACATATATTTCCCCACCACCCGTGAGGCGCTGACCACACGTATGCGTTTCTTCCACCGTATAGCAGAATACCCTGAAATAGTTGGTACTATAGACTTCATGCACATCCACATCAAATCACCACCCAGTGAGTGGGGCAGGGTCTACATAAACTGCAAGGGCTTCCCCTCCATCAACTGCCAGGTCATGTGCGATGCCTAGGGCATTATCATGAATGTGTGTGCTGGCAGTCCTGGAAGCTATCAGGACTCCCACATCTGGCATTTCTCACAGGTGTATTAGGCATTTGACAGGGGGGGCATCCCATATGGCCATCTAGTGGGTGATGCTGGCTATGCACTGGAGCCTTGGCTGATGACCCCTGCCAGAAATGCCAATACACCTGAACAAGAACACCATAATGAGGCACATGCACAAACCATGATCATTGTAGAGCATGTGTTTGGGATGCTCAAGTCACGGTTCCGCTGCCTTGACATATCCAGAGGGAGCCTTGCAGTATTCTCCAGCTACATGTACACAAATGTTCATAGTATGTGCCATGCTACACAACGTGATCCTGCGGAAACAGCTGCAGCAGGAACAGCATGGGGCGGGGCCACACAGCCCCCCACCATTTCCAAGGCCAGCACAGGCACAGATGGACTCAGAGGAGGAACATCCTGAGCCTGCCCCTGTAGCCAGAAGGAGGCGTGCGCAGTATGCCCAGGCCTTGGCAAAGAGGCAATGCATAGCACACACACACTGACACAGTAGGGACCCAGGGATTGATACCTCTCTCCGACTTGCACTGACAGTAAAAGGGATGCCAAACATAACACTACCTCAGTTTACCATATACAAGGAGTGTACTATTTGCATCCAACACAGTCATCCCTCCAACACTGTCTTCAATACTGGCCCAGCAACAAGCTAAGTCACTCTTCCTATCAATAACTGAATGGAGTAGTATGTTCTCATACTTGTATGTATGATATGGATGCAAGCATGCAAGGGAATTGGGTGGCTGAAGGGGATAGCAGCAGACAGCTATATGGGACAGCAGGAAATTCATAACAAATACTGGTGACAACATACTAGGCAGCACTACACAAGGTGACATCCCCCACTGTAGTACATGTGATGGCCCAAAGAATTGTGGGTGTCAATAGGTCACACACATGAATGTCAATGAGGGTCTCATATCCACCACCAGCCTCACCCAACAGGACAGGTGTAGATGACCATGAAGAAAGGCTGGGCTAAGGCCCTCAGATGATGGCAATGATGAACAGCCCCCCACCAGACCTACATAGACATACTACAACATGACTGGCAGTTGCATTCCAGTTCTGAAGGGTAAGAAGCCTGAAACTGAAATATATGCTATTAAGATCTAACATGTGTACTCCACTGATTGCCTCCTGTCTGCATGATAGGTAATAATACAATATGAAATGGAAGCCAAAAGAGCAACCGCACCAGTACAGTCATTTCAAATGTAAAAGTCTGCAGGTGTGCACCCCCCCCCCCAATTCCATATAGAAATGCAGTAACAGATGGCTTGCAGCACTCTCAAATGGCCTACAGTCCTCTGGCAAAGGCCCATGCCTCACACATACTGCCAATGTATGGAATGTCAGGGGGTCCCAACTAACAACCTAACAGTAAACAGAAAACAATTGCAAGGCCATGTTGATAAATGCCAGGAGTATGCCTCCCCATGTCATACTGCAAGGACTGTGGATCAGGCCATAAATACTACTGGGATAAAGGCTCAACTATAGGGATACCTTTGAGATATTGCTTACATAATGTTAGGTGGAGGACAGAATAACGGGGGGGGGGTGTAGAAGCATGGATGCCACGGAATGTGTGAAGTCTGAAACTATAATGTCTGCCCATACTACTCCCAACTGCAAACCCATGAATGAATAGCCACAAAACCACTTGTAAACCACAATGTGAAGGTAAACTGATCAGATATATGAATTCTGCCTCTGGATAACGTGGGTGTATCTGTACAGCTGAGAGGTATGGTCCCCGCAGAATATGGCCACTATTTGAAGTTGAGAAAAGCACAAGGAGGGGAGCCCCAGCCAGCATACTAACAAGGTGCTGCACCATTTACACAGAACCAGCAGTCTATTGTCTGTAGCTACCCCTCCACAATGGCAGGTGTGTGCCAGAATGTGTAGTCTATATGCCTCAGGATATTGGTCTCAGCTGAATTCATCTCGTATTTCCCAGTAAATAACTGTAAGCAAAGAATGATAACTGTCAGTAGTTGATGACATGACACATCACATTGTAAAACAGTACATATGTCAGAATATCTATGCTACAACCAAACATGTCACACAAGCAGCACAGCCGGCAATAGTTACAGTATCCCCTGTATGTTAAGCTCATTCTGTCTCCACATTGGCAATCTATCTACAGATATCCTGCAGAAACAGTTTGCTAGGTGTAGCCGTAGCACATAAAACTCTGAACTGGAGTCCAACCTCCCTGGAATGGATGCACACACTCAATATAGAAGGCCATACTGGGCATGCTCCTACACTTAGAGAAATGAAGCCCATGTCTCACAACACAGTGGACTACAGTTATTGGTTATTCGCAGCTGTCTGTGCACACACATCAAATTGTACACCACTGATACTTCACACACACATTGGATAGGAATACACACAAATATCTAAGGCAAACATAATATAATATGTCAAACATACACACAGACATGTGAGGAAGAAAAAGACAGACAGTGACAGAGAAAATCCCATTATGAGGCCTGTCCCACCCACTACACATCCCATTGGCCTATATCACATGACGTGCTGATGTCACTCACTGTAAAAATACCTTTGGTTAGCCCTCAGCCCTATAGTGTCAGTGGTGCTTGTGATGACTTTGTAACACTACAGTACAAATAGGTATCCATGTAGCAGTTGTAATCTCAGTCCTGTCAAATGTAAAGTTGTGTGTAAGTGTGTTTCTAGATGAATGTGGTTGAGGCCATTCACATTCACTAAATCTTCAGTAGCCCTCCTTCAGCACTGCTTTTGATGTCGCTCACCTTCAAAGATACCTTTGGACAGCTTACCATCACATAAGCTCTGTGGTGCTTGTGCTAACTGTATAATACTATAGTGTAGCAAACTAATTATGTAGCTGTTCCAATCCTAGCAACTGTGTAAATGTGAGTGTTTGTGTGAGAGAGTGTGTGTATCCTTGTAGAGACTTGAGTATGTAGTCATTCACACTTACAACACTTCCCTTACCCCTCCTTTAGCACTGCTGCTGATGTGACTCATCTTCAAAGATACCTTTGGACATTTTTCTAACATACAAGCTCTGTGGCGCATGTGACAACTGTGTAATACTATAGTGCAACAAACTAGTTAGGGAGGAGTTCCAATCCTGATCCTGGCAACTGTGTAAATGTGAGTGAGTGTGTGTATCCTTGTAGAGGCGTGACTTTGTGGTCATTCACACTTACAACGCTTCCCTTACCCCTCCTTTAGCACTGCTGCTGATGTGACTCACCTTCAAAGATGCCTTTTAACAGCTCACTGCCATTTAAGCTCTGTGGCAATGCGATAACTGTATAATACTATAGTGCAGCAAACTAGTTAGGTAGGAGTTCCAATCTTGATTCTGGCAACTGTGTAAATGTGAATGTCTGTGTGTATCCTTGTACTGACCTGATTTTGTGGTCATTCACACTTACAAGACTTCCCGTACCCCTCCTTTAGCACTGTTGCTGATGTGACTCACCTTGGTTTGAATCTCATCCCTGGCAAGTGTACATTATGTCTACATATGTATGTCCGTACCTCAAAGATTTTGGCCCCATTTATACCTAGTACACATCTCAGTGCCTGACTTTAGCAGTCGTGCAGATATCATCCACCTTAGAAGTACCTGTTGCCAACCCTAAACCATGTAAGGTCAGTGGTGCGTGTGGTGAATGCACGATATAACGGTCCGAAAAGATAGTTAGATAGAGGTTTGAACCTCACCAATTGTAAATGTGTGTGTGTAGGGTAAAATATTTTTTGGAATCTCTCACCCACTACATCACCTTATGCCAGTATTTGTAAGGGCTAGTGATGTTCCTCATCTTAGAAGTACCTTGGGACAACATCCATCCTATAAGCTCTGTGGCACATGCGATAAATGTGGTACACTGTAGTAACAATATATAGTTAGGTAGGGGCTTTAAACTCAGTACTGGCAAGTGTGTGCGCCTGTCGTCAGTATCCTGTGTGGGGGTGGGGTGATTGTGTAATAACAGGATTCATTGGGGGTGGGTTTTGCTAAATTATTATGTTGAGGACCTAGTATATGTCACAGTGTCCACATTACAAGGCCAACTGATGTCAAACACCAGAGAGGTTGGTGTAGACAATCCACAGCCCTAAATGTGACAGTATGGATTAGTGAACAATATAGGCAACCCTTCTATTACTCAGAGACCACTCTCCACCCACATATCATACACAAACACACTTGGCTAGGCAACAACCACTATATTGGTAGTTCCCCTCCATATTGCCTCACAGATAATATCCACGATGTGATTGCAGTGGACTACATGCCCATTCATGTGAAAGAAAACAAAAGCTGGATAAACGCCTGGTATACACCTCAAGCGAAAAATATGAAAAGACCAATGGTTAGACCACAGCTGAAGATAAAAATGGAATAATCCACGTCAGGAAATAAATCACTTGCAGCTTCACAGTACTGCCCTTTATAAAACCAAAAGTTGTAACTGAGATGTAGTAGTCAAGGTAGGAAACAGTTCACTTGCAGTTTCACACCACTTTATTAAACAAGAGTGAACGCTTTCGCGATCTAAGTCAGCTGACTTATATTCTGCATAAGATGAAATAAAATATACATATAACAGACACAGCTTTTCTTTTAGAAATAAGAGGTCCTTAAAAAGGCAACTCTGCTATAAATCCTGAAACAATGAAAGAATGATCCTATCTGATAGGCAGGGGACTTTTCCTTGCAGAAATTGTACAGCATGTGACTATTTATATAATAAATCTACATATAAACATCCTACACTAGGATTTATAATTGATATAGATTTTTATGCTGACTGCAGAACACAAAATTTGGTTTATTTCAGCTTCTGCACTGCCTGTCATGCCTTTTATATAGGCAAAACCAATAGGTGTCTAAAGGAACGTATCCTTGAACACCTTAGAGATATAAGAAGTAAGAAAGACACAAGTGCTTTAGCAAAACATGTGGAAGAAGAAGATAGGAAACATATTTTTAATTTCATGGTTTTAGAAATAATAAATAAAAGTAAGAGGGGAGGTGATATAAGGAATAAGGCAGAGGAAGCAGAACAAAGATGGATTTTACTACTTCAGGCAGATAGGTCTCCTGGATTGAACAATGCTGTTTCCTTGAAACCTTTTTTAAAATCCAGACCACTAAAACATTAAGTAATATGGATTATTACATAAAATGTGTCTGTTATATGTATATTTTATTTCATCTTATGCAGAATATAAGGCAAATTAATGTACTGATATATGCAATTTTAATTAGTCTATGTCATAGTTCTATATGTGTTTTCATTGGTTGAACCATATTTTAAATACCGGTGTTTTAACTGTTTTTATGAGTCTGAAGAAGCAATCAGCTGACTTAGATCGCGAAAGAACTTACTCTTGTTTAATAAACTGCAAGTGAACCATTTCCTACCTTGACTACTACATCTCAGTTACAACTTTTGGTTTTATAAAGGGCACTACTGTGAAGCTGCAAGTGATTTATTTCCTGACGTGGATTATTCCATTTTTATCTTCAGCTGTGGTCTAACCATTGGTCTTTTCATTTTTTTTACATGCCTGTTCAGCACAATAGTGCCACTGACATCAGAAAGTACTTTGATGTGTTACATCTCTTGACTAAGTGTGTGTTATCCAGTAAGTAAAAGGACATGGCCCCCTGTTCCCTTCCCTCAGTAGCCCAGTCAATGTGTACAGTGGCCCTTTTGCCATGTTCCCCACTGGATGCCTGCAACAACAGTAGTGTCTCCAAACGTACCCCACAAAGGGAATACCATGCCTTATACACATGCCCTGTATGGACAGATGCCACTAACTCCATTGAATACCCGTATCATACTGTCAATGTAGGTGCAATCACTACTCAGATACATAGCCAGGTCTCACTAAATGAGGTCAAGAATGCTACATCAGAAGATACCAATCTGTCCACACAACATGCCCCAGAGATCTCAAGCACACTTCCACATGTCAAAGTACATGCATGTGGGACATGTGCACAACCCAGTCACCGTCGTTGTTATGGACTATACATCACATACATGGGAAGCTATGCACATCACTGGTCATCCACAATAGAAACCTGGAAGAGTGGATGGGGAATACAATACCCTCCCCTGGGGACCACTCTAGTGACTATACTCCTGAGCCACACTGAGGACTATTATCATGTGGCCTGATGCCAAGGTATTCCCTTGGGCTAGCCTTGTAGAGCCTTCAGGCCCATTCACCTAGGGACCACCTATGAAGCATTAAACCTATGGATTTCAGAACTGGCAAGTGTGTGTGTGTGTGTGTGTGTGTGTGTGTGTGTGTGTGTGTGTGTGTGTGTGTGTGTGTGTGTGTGTGTGTGTGTGTGTGTGAATAGTAATCCCAGTGTGTTTGGTTGATGAATATCCCCTGTGGCTGTGGTTATTAGCAATCAAAGGTTTGTCCAAACCAGAACATGTACCATTCTCCATTCTACAACAGATATTGTACATCAACATGTACCTATGTACAACCCTCAGCCCTGTAATCTGTGAGGCATATGCAATCACTGTGTTACAGACTGGGAATTACCGTGCACATACTGCACCCTGCCTATGACATGGTGGATGTATCACCACACTGCCCTCCCCTATGGCCTTGCTGCAGGGCCACATCCTGGTGACACAGACACCTAGAACAGACATGGGATACAGCATGTGAGAACACAGTCACTCAGCACTTCACTTGTGGGGGACAGCAGGGTAAAGCTTGTACTAAATGTGTTACCAAGACTGTGGCCAATATCTGTTGTCTCAGGATAGGTATTAGCTTTGTGCAGTAACTCGCAACACTTGTGTTTAATGCTGTGGATGTAACTATCAAGGCTGTTGTGACTGTCATCAGTGTCTGCTGCATCTCTGCTACCATAGATGCCTGTCGGGGACTCCACGAGGGATCTAAAGCTGTGTTTAAGGCTAGTAAGGGAGTTAAACAGTCATGGGACACCACCTTTCCCTGCAACAGTGTCCTCCTTCTAATGTACACTTCAGTAATCGCAGGTGACCATCACAATGTCTCCCAGTGTTTGGAGGACAGTGATTGGGGTTTCTTGGCTCTGGCTAGTACCATGCATTCATGTACCTGTTTGTACAGTGCCTATGTGTATGCTTCCACAGTCATGCAGTTACACCACATTGCCATAGGTGCAGTGAAGACATCCACCCTTGTTTTCATGGCTGCAAAGTCAGCTTTGGAGAGTTTCTACCAGGTGGTTATCTTTGTTGGGGGGATGACATGTTGAGTTCCATGTTGATTACAGCCTGTGTGAATCTCACCATGCAGGGATTGACATCTGGGGGTGAGCAATGGTCCCATATTTAAGTGGTCAACACAGGTCAAGGTTGTTGTATCCTCTACCATAGGTCAGTATGAGCTGGTCTAGGGCAAGGGAAATGATGAATCCCAGAAATGTTGGGCCAGTGTACTGGCAATTGGCTACATTCCCCAGGTGATAGAGGGGTAGTTGAAGACTTGTACTATGTTAGTGTTGCATTGGACCATCAGAGATAGTAGGGTGTTCAGGATTGTGCATTGACAGTCTAAGGACATAGATGTGGACCCATAGCAGGTTATAGTCTGGATAGCACCATTACTCGAATACAGTTGTATCGGAAGTATCTCCAGTGCATTATGATGGGATGCTAGTCTGGAGATGTTCCTATCCATAATGAATATGGAGACAACACCACCTGTGGAGGTGTGGTGTGGTCCATGTTTGGGGGCTGACAGCTGTGGAATGAGTCATAGCCTGATATTGCAGGTCTGCTGTCTGCTGCTGTGAACCACCTCTCCATTACAGCAGACATGTGTCCTCCACTCCAACAACTGCTATGAGTGACTGCATCCTGACAGTTAGATGTCCACTGTTGAGCAGCATGCCCCTCAGATTGCATACATATGTAGCTGTTATGGTGGTAATAACATTAGGAACACTGCCTAATAAGGCACCATAGGGGTGGCAAGACACATAGCCAGTACTTGGCAACACAGTAGTGACAGATGTAGGATATCCATGGCAGGACATTGGGTTCTGGCAATCATGCCATCCCAGGCAGAGAGGTCCTGGATCCCCCGAGAATGACACATAACACGTAAGCCAATGTTGCAGTCAACCATCTGTTGATAGTACAGCAGCATCATTCTGGGTGACAGTGGTACACTGCCCAGGAATACTGTCACACCTGCCTGAACTGCATAATCAGAGAGTTCAACCTTGCATCCTGTCATGTAGTCCAGGGAGGTGTGTCCCAATTCATTCACACCCACATGGATATGGAGTGATACTCGTAGTTGTTGTGGAGTGACATGACTGGCTGTGTCATGTGTTAGATGCTGGCATGTGATTGATATTTGGCTGTTACCTGCTCCATATTCAACCTAGATAGTGGGATGTGTGTGCCTCAGTATTCAGTTACCCATGATCACTGTATTGTGCAAGGTGGTTAGCCTTAAGGGCTTAGGTTGGGGGCACACTGTGTAGGTTAAATATGTGTCCCTTGGCATGTGCCATGTAGCGGTGTCTGAGTGGGAGTCTACCTTGCTGGTCTGTGCTGTTTGGATAGATGTCCATTAAGTGCCTCTGGGAAGGTGGGTGTGTGGCTTTTCACTGTATGTCATGGCTGTCAAAGTGGGTGTCATGGTGAACTACGTGTTCCACATGGTGTGGTGCAGGTGTTGATCTTATCCTCTTGACCTGCCATTATTTGCTGGAGAGTGCATATGGCCACATTCGGTGATATATGGGTAATCCTCACAGGTCTGATTGTTTGGAGTTTAGAGGGGAGGATTGTCTGTGTACATGCGGCAGTTGCAACAGTGCCCCAGAATGGATATGTGCACCAGGTTAGTGGGTGAAAGCACAGATAAATGCCCTTCAAACATGCCAGGAGGGTTGTACATAATTAGTAAGTACTGGGATGACATCTGTGATGAAGGAGTGCTGCTGACAGCTAACAGGTGTGCCACACTTCATGATGCAATAACCTGGTGAAGTCCCAAGCTATAATGCTAGTTGAAGTGCAAGACAGAACTAGCATGATTTATGCGTGGAACAGAAGGAAGACTTTCTGCCACCTGTAATGCTTTACCACAGCTGTGCAGTTATCAGCAGCTTTGGCCATGTAAAAGTTCAGTAAGCTCTGTAGTGCATGCAGTAACTGCATAACACTATAGTAGACATACCTAGATAGGCAAGAGTTCTAATCCCAATACTGGCAAGTGTGTGTGTGTGTGTGTGTGTGTGTGTGTGTGTGTGTGTGTGTGTGTGTGTGTGTGTGTGTGTGTGTGAGAGAGAGTGAATCATGTACTATGTGGCTCATGCCATTTTTGACCTGTGTATTACCCTTTACAATTCCCTTTACTCTAATTTAGACCTGATGATGTCATCCACTTCAAAAGTACCTTTTGTTGAGTTAGAAATTTATAAGCTCTGTGGTGCATCTTATAGCCAGATAGCACTAAAGTAGGAATACCTATATAGGTAGGAGTTCTAATACCAGTACTGGCAAGAGTGTATGAATCATGTACTATCTGGCTCATACCATTTGTGACCTGTGTGCTACCCTTTACACTTCCCTTCACTCCAATTTAGTAGACCTGTTGATGTCATCCACCTCAGAAGTACCTTTGAAAGAGGTGGCAATGTATAAGCACTGTAGCATGTCTGATAACTGCGTAGCACTATAGTAGGAATACCTAGACAGGCAGGAGTTCTAATGCTGGCAACTGTTTGTGTGCATGTGAGGATCATATCATGGATGGCTTATACCATTTTGATGTGTATACCATACACGGCTGGTGACCACTTCCCAATGCTTTTACTTTATACAGTGTGGTGACAGCATCTGCCTCACATGCAGCAGGTTAAATCATTGCACAGTCCTCTGCACAGCTGTTTCTGGAATATCCATATGTTTGAAATGTATACGTGGTTGGAATTGGTCTGTGTGCCTTAACAATGCCCATGTATGTGATATTATATCCAAATAGGCCACATTGAGTGTACTGACACATATGGCAGCATGAGGTATCATACCTGACTGAAACATCATGCTGATAGGATGTCTGCCACCCTCACAGGTGGCCTGCCTTTTAGGTGCAATACATGAGTACAGATGCTTGGTTTTACAAGTGAACTGTACCTGTTATGGGTCACATTAAAGGCTGGAAGAGATGTGGACTGTCATATTGTGGTCCTAATTAGTATGTAACAGGAACACCTTGCATCTTACAAGGGGTGTGTACACAATTTATATCCACTGCATACCAGTAATGTGTCACACATGACTTTACCTTAGGCCGTTTGTCCAGCACAATTTGGTGGCCTCTCTCCAGACGTCTTGGCACTGACAAATTGTGAGGTATGCTACAGGAATGTTGAATTCACATCATATAGGCCCCAGTGGTGACCACTGTGATACAATACAGTTAACCCCAGCACAAGTGAACATGTACAACAAGCAATATAGCTATTACATAAAGCAATATAGCTATTACTGATGGTTGTGTGCATGGTAAATTGTATGTGCTTCACATGTCTGGGGTACTGGCAGGCAACAACAGAACAATGTAATACCCACCAGCTACAGGCTGCTGTCCCCTATGCAGATCAGAGGGTCCTAGGTAGTTGTGAGAGGGGGTTATTGTCAGCAGACACACATGTGGCCTTGGTATAGGATGGATGCAGAATATCTGCACATCTACAGTACTAACCACAGTAATACACAATGTCCTGTCTTAACATAGATGTGCACCTCTGTGCATTAGCAAACCCCATCCACAACTGCAATTAGACCTGACACATGTATGTAGATACAATACAGATACATGTATGTCTGATACATTAGTGTACTAATCCCCACTTGGCCCTTACCTGCACACTCCTCATCCAGTGTGCATGTGCAACCCACCTACACAATGCTTCCCTCAGCATTCTGGCTTGTACGTTCGGTGTGTGGCCCAAGTATGATGAGGAGCTCCTTGATGGGTGTCAGTGGAGGCTGGATGGCTGGGCTCCCACCTGTCTCTAGCTGGTCCCTTGCTACAGCAGCAGCCCATTGATGGGCATGGCATTTGAGGTTGGTACTCTGATGCTGCACATGCATGTAAGTTCTGCTGTGCAGTCCAGCATCATTTACCCTGTGGACCACACTGTTCCACAGGGCAGTCCTCTCCCACACATCTTCTGCCCTCCATCCACATAACAGGGCGTAATGTCCATTCACATATTGGGTGATGATGTCTGTTTCCCCAATAGAAAATGCTGGAAGTGAGCACTCTACATGTTACGTGGAAGACATGAACAGGAAAAGGTCACAGAACCTAATACAGTTGCCAAAAAGCACATCGACAGTGGATATTACTTGCAAATCATCCAGACTACCCCAGAAACCCCCAAACTATCATGGCTATAGCAGCTTGCATTACACACATGTCCCTGAGATATCTTATCCCTCACAATGTTGGAAACTTGATTTCATAATCCTCTATCCCCCATTCATTTCTGTGTAGAGGGTTGACAGTGGTCATCTTCCATGTGGATGGTGTGTGTATGGTGACAGGTCTGTGTTTGACTGTTGTGTGTGATGGAGCTCTGAGCACATGCCTGAATTCATGTAGGAAGCAGACACTGATGTTAGTATACTGCATGGAGATATGCTATTGTTGCCATCAGTAGGCAATATGTACATGCTCACCATTGCTGTGGGGAGGAGTGTGGTTGATGTGCATATCTCCATGTATGACTGGGGTGGACAGAGTGGCAATGTTCCCATCTAACCTGAGTGATGCAGGTTGCCTACATCCACGGCATGTGTGTATGAGGTGTTATTTACCCCCAGTACAGGGTGAATTGTTTTGTTTAATGTGAGACTTACAACATATGTGGAGACATGATTGCAGTTGTCCTTGATGGTGTGCATATGGCCAATTCATAGTCATAGTCAGCCTTATAGTACGTCACCTGTGAACTTACCTGCTTGCTCAGATATAGGTGGACTTGCTTCAAAATTGTTGCCTGCACCAATGTGTCCCTGTACAGCCAATGTAGCAATCTATTATATGGTTTGTGTATTGCTGCTGTGCACCAAAGGGGATTACTCTACCTTGGTGAAGGCTGGATATACAGGTCAGGTACTTCTTCTTCTTCTTCTTCTTCTTTCGGCTTTTTCCCGGTCAGGGGTCACCACAGCGGATCACCTTGTCCGCACATTGAATGGCAGTGGAGTTTTACGGTGTCGAGTTGCCAGCCCGGCGCCCGACCTTCCACAGAAGGAACACTCACACGCACACCTAGGGCCAATTTAGAGTATCCAATCCACCTGCAGCATGTCTTTGGGATGTGGGAGGAAACCAGAGCACCCGGAAGAAACCCACGCGACCACAGGGAGGACATGCAGACTCCGCACAGAAGGCACCCCAGCCGGGGATCGAACCGGAGAACCTCTTGCTGTGAGGTGACAATGCTAACCACTGCACCACCGTGGCCACCCATATACAGGTCAGGTACTGCTGTGCTCATATAGCTACAGTGGATATAAAGGCTACACACCCCTGATACACTGCCTGGTATTTGTGCGATTGGAACATAACACCACAATAAATCATTTCATAACAATTCCCACATATATGTATGTGTGTATGTATGTATATATGTACACTTCAGTATTTATTGTAAATATATCTATATATTGTTGTACACATATATGGATCTCCCTACATAGCTCTCTCTCTCTCTCTCTCTCTCTCTATGTATGTTTCTATTTATATATATATATATATATATATATATATATATAGAGAGAGAGAGAGAGATACCAATCCTTCTTAATTGCACACTTGTCTCTTCCCTATTCTAAACTGGGTATGTTTGAGAGAACATCTTCAAACAATACAGCTGAGGTGGCTTACTGGTAAATTGCATAGGCTATGGTGTGCAAGGTCATGGGGTCAAAACCTGCAAGAGCTGTTTATTTTGTTGCTAGGAAGAACAAGGACTGTTGGACACAGAGTGGTTAAGGCAGTTTTGAGAAGCTTTGAGCATGTTTGTGTAGGTTTGCCTGACAGTAAGTGGTGCTAATGTACAGTTAAATGAATAGGCGCTTACACCATGTAGGCTTCGTTTACCAGTGCGCAAATCTTCTTAGCATTTACATTTAAGCAATGTTTACACCTGCTAAGCATAGCTTAGCCTTGGTAACCAGTGATCACATTCTAGTCTGATAAAATAGCAAGGTAATGACATCTTTAATAAGTATACTTAATTCCCTGTACATAATATGCTTCTGTGTGCTGTAATTACAGTAGCAAGAGGTGTGAGTATACTGTATGGGACACCTGGATATACATGGGTAGTACCACAATCTGTTCTCTTTGGATTTGTTTCATACATGGGTAGTATCCCAAGTTATATGCAGTCACACTTGCATGTTACACCAGCTACAGTGCACTGGTTGACAGAAATAGCTTAACGCATATGGTATCATTATGTTAGTACTTTTAAAAGTGCCTTTTCAAGTAAGAGTAGATTGCAGATTGTAATACTGGAGCCATACACCCCTGCATGCAAAGCTGGACTCTGAGTACTGAGTATCTTGTTCTAGGTGTTTGAGCTGTATGTTTATATGTATCTCTTACAGGATATTCATCTGATATGTTGATATTAACTGCAGGCTACTATGTTCTTTGAACATGTCATTGGGGACTGCTGTCATGTAGTAATGGCACACCTTTCAGTTTCAGATGTGTATCTTTCAATACATTCATCCTAATGCATAACCTGTTGTCTATCTACTTTCTGTCTGTCCTCTCTACAGATGTGCATTTGTCAGGGTTTGCTACGGCCATACCATTATGTAGGTGTCCACATTGTATTGTGCTGTGGGCCTGGACACTGCTGCTAGTTCTGACATATGGGGCATTCCTTAATGTGGGCCTTGCTTTATTTCCTTGCCTGTGTGAGGGATATTACAGAGGTGGTGACCTACAGACTCACATACAGTGGGTGGCAATACATCACAGCACAGGGCATATGGAGACAGCCAACCAACATGGGGGACATATCCCTAGATTTGTGAACAGATTCTATGCTATCATTGCTGTTATACACATGGTGGAATGATAGATTGACAGGGTTTGTGTGGACATGCATTTAGTATGTGACGTCACAACTCACAGTGATATGTCTCTGGCATACTTCTCCACTGGCACATTGTCCACAGACTGGCCACATGTCTGCCTGTCATGTTTTGTGTGTTCACCAGACAGCTGGTGTCCTTGGTAAATCAATTCTGGACTCTGGGGAATGCAGTCAGCAAATACTCACATCTATTGGTATTACCGACACCATATTCCTCATAAAGGATGTTACAACAAACCAGTGACATCTGCAACTGTCTCAATGTATGAGAGCAGTATATCCAATCTACCCCTGTGTTTGTGCCTCTGTTCCCACCTAGCGATACAGGGATTGATGCTGAGCTTAGTGAGTGGGGAATACTTTGGCAAGATCAATGTAAGCTGTAGGTGTCACCTTGCCTTCATCCTCAGCTCAGGTGACTGACGGCAAGAGGCTGATCAGGTTGAATGAGCAGGTATGACCTACCCTTCACAAAGGTAAACTGTGTGGGATCCTGAGTCTGCAGATTCCCATATCCCTGTTTATTAGGTGCATGATGATGCATTCCATAGCTTTGCATAACAGACTTGTCAGGCAGTTGGGGTGGTATTTCCCAGGGTCTGTAGTTACACCTCATTTGTGGGGAGGGGTGACTGTAGCAGTGCACAATTCAGTAGGGACAATGCCTGAGGTGAGGCTGTGCTTGAACAGGGCACACAGGTAAGGTGCCAGGTCACTCTAAAGTTCATATAGAACACATCCAGGGATATTCTCAGGTCCCACAGAGGCCGTATTCTTGGTCTTGGACAGTGGTGTTGTAACCTGTGCTGCAGTAATACTGGGTGACTGGCAGTGTACTGGTATTGTGATTGGTGTTTTTTTTTGGGGGGGTGAGGGGTACTGTTTGCACTCAAGATGCCAGCCAGTATATTGGCATTATTTGTTGACTCAGTTTGGGAGGTACCATACTGCAGTTGCTCAGAACAATTCTTGGTATTGCCATGGAGATTCTTTACATAACTGTTTGAGGCCTTGTGGGTGTCTTTACTATGTGCTCCAAGTCTGTTCTCACAGCTAACTTTCTAGTATTTTATGAGGTATCTCAGCTATTCAGTGAGGCTGATAAGGGTTTATTTCCTGTCTTGGGACTTCACCTTATTCTACATCAGTTCCCTCCTTCTGTTGTACAATTTGCTTATGGCAGCGGACCACCAGATCAGCTTCCTTTTTTTGGAGGTGAGGGTCCTGGTTGTATTGGTTAAGGCAGTATCCATGCATTTGTGTACATGTTCAGAGTACATTGTTGTTTGATTCAGCTGTCATGCATCTAGTCTCCATTTGCATGGCTGATGTGAGGTTAGCCACCTCTGCTTTTATGAGGCCATAGTTAGCTTTGGAAATGTTTTTTATGGTTGGTACCTGTGCAGTGGAGGTAGGATGGCTGTGGATTTCCAAAGGTGATTACGTTGTGTTCAGATATAACAAATAAGGTGTTGACTATTGGTGTAGAGCAACAGTTGCCCATGTTAGGAAGTACCAGGTCGATGTGATGGGCATGTGCATTGGTACATGAGTAGCTTTCCCACTTAATGGTGGGGTGGTTGAAGTCAATCAGCATGAGAGTGTTAGGTTGGACACTAATATTCTCTAGGGTGTTTACAGACGTGGAGTGTGAGTCTTGGGAAATGTATAGGGACCTATCGCAGGCTACAACCTCAACCAC
>NC_056746.1:1536194794-1536247294 GCF_019279795.1 Protopterus annectens
TATTTACCTTTCATTTTTTGGACTATCATGATGGTGGGTTTCATTCATCATTTAGCATAGCTTATGATATGTATGTTGACCTTCCATAACATCCCCCTATGTGCTTTTCTGACATATTACATTTTGTGTGACTGCATGTATGGGTATGACGTCTAAAACTTAGTTCTGTCATTATTTTCTAACATCATTCTTTAATAATATACCACTACTTTGGCAGTGCCACTTATTTATTTCATGGCCTTACATTATACATCAGGAATCTGGACATTCTCTAGGGATCTCTCCTATTGGGGTTTACATTCTGTGAAAAGAGCAATCTTACTCTTTTTACATTGCCATATGGCAATTCTGGTGCACAGGGGGCATGTACCTTGTTTGAGCACTGCTCTCAGACAAACTCCCTGCACTCGTACATATTTCCATGTATGCATTGCAGCATGGCACCGCGCCTTCTTGCATATGCATAGAGTGCTGCCATGCTTCTCCCGTGTAGTCCCTTCCATGCAGAAATACGCTATTCCTGCACAGAAGTTTGCTAAATCCCAGGGAATATTTTTAAAGCAAAAAATTTAAAAAATATGTTAAAAATCAGGATCTATGCATACAAGGTCAGGAGAATATATTTCCATAAGAAAAAGATAGTTCATTAAGGTGAGAGACAAAAAAATATAAGAAATGGAATAAAGGGTGAACTACAACTTTGTGAACCTGAAGTAAACAGGTTGGTCAGACAAATTAAACAGAGTGTGAGGCAAGGTCAAGAAAAACATGAATAACATTGAGAGGGGTGGGAGGTTGGCATAATGGTTAAGGTGTTTACCTTACAGACACAAAGTGCAGGGTTTGATTTTCACATGGTGCAATTGGCTAGGTTTAAAATGGCCCAAAAGGGCACTTAGCCTAGTACTAATCTATGAACCTATAATCTATATAAAAATACTGTGCATAACAGAAAACCATTTTATAGATACATAAGATGTGGTTGGAGTAAAGGCACATAGTTTGATAAACTGTGTGTAGATTCTAAAATTTGGTCTCGAACACAGCAGATTATAGATATATTTACAAAATTTTATGCAAATCAGTGTGGCTACACAAAAGGAGTGATAAATTGTCCTAGTAACATCCAGGTAACTTGTGATATTGAAATTTAATTAGGCTATATTGAAAAAGAACTATACAAACTGGACCCAAACAAAGCACAGGGAGGAACCAGAATTAGTAACAATGATCTGCGAACACTTTAGCATGTACTTATAGTACCATCATGTCTGGTATTCACTATGGCATTTGAGAAGGGGAGATTCCTCAAGATTGGAAACATGCGCTTGTTAAACCTAACTTTATGAGAAAGGGAAGTCAGACAAACCCAGAGTCACACAGACCCATAAGTTTACTTTCATGTTGTGGAAAATAATGGAGAAGGTTATTCTGGATAAATTATTATCAGAACTGGAAAGGATGGGACTTGAAATTATATATCAGAATGCATATGTTGAAAACAGATCTGTAACTATTTGTAACAGTGTTCTACAACATTATGATAGCTATGAATAAAAGATTGTGTTGTGATATAAGTCATATAGACTTAACTTCAGTATTCAATAGGGTAATATACAAAACACTTATCAATAACTAAGTACTGATGTAATCTTGTTAAGATAGGTAACTGCATGACTTCCAAACAGGACATAGTAAATGTTGTACAGTAATTGGACAGGAGAAATTCTAGGTTATAGTCAGAGTGTCCCACAGGGTTCTGTCCTAGGCCCTTACTTGTTTAGGTTGTATTTTTCAGACTTATCTTTTTCTTCTCAGGTGTTCTGCAGTATGCATGTGAATGACTTGATCTGGCTAAACACATTACATGTGTTACAGATGGCACATGCCTGCAAAAGAACTTGACTAACTTGACCCTTTGGGCACAGGAGAATAATATGCTGATAAATACATCAAAAACTAACCATATGATATCTGGCAGGGGAAGAGGGCAAGAGTCAAGTGGGATAAGGTGATCCTCCCAACAGAACAAAGAGATTTAGGATTACCTGATGGAAGGGATATGTCAGAGCTACACAGTTAAGGACCTTACATAACACAAGCAGATAGCTACAATTCAAAGTAGAAATGGATGATGATGATGAAGCAGGGGGTTAATTCAAGAAATAAGGAAAGAATGTGATTTTGGATGCAGATCCTTAATGAGAATAACAGTCATACAGAGTATCATATTCACAAAGTAGCAGAAAGTATGCCAACTAAGCCAACATGGGAATGGAGAACAGAGATTCTGCTGATAGGGATAACTGCAATCAAGGGTACAGAGAATAGAAAGATGGGGGTTGGAATTTACTCGAGGAAGCTGGCAAAGAAGCCAAGGGACTGAGAACAAATATATAGACAATGTAAGGTAGTAGAATGGGAAGTGACCAATAAAACATTTTGGACTGCCGGTTAGTAATTGCCTTCCCTATCAGGGATTGATATCAAAGTATAGACAAAGAGAAAGAGATAGGGGGACTCATAAATAGAAACTTTGCACTGGTTGAGTTTTTAATTGCATCTAGAACAAAATCTGCTGTTAAAATGGATAATTAGTAGGAGAAGTAATGATCTGAGGTATAGCTATCTGTGCCAGGAGGCATAGGGCTGTGCATGTCTAAGATATGCCAGCAGAGTTAGATGGTGTTTTGTAAATAATTTTGTGTCATTTGACTATCACACTGACTTATACAGATGCTTATGTTAAAAATGTTATCAATAGTGTTGTTATAACTGATTAAATGTATATGTTTAAACAAAGAATTCTGGAAGGGAAGAGAAGACGTTTTTGAAAATTTTCTGTAATTTTCAGATACTGCAACAGATCTTGGTGGGGCTCTGAATGGGTATTGTGTCAGAGTTAGGTGATCAAATGTGATGTCACTTCATAACCAGCACTGACAGGATGGACCTTTCACAGCAGTTTGTTCTCTTTTCTTTTCTTTTGGAACCTGATATATAACTGATCTAAGACAGTTATCACAGTCAGTTGAGTTCAGTTTAGTTAAAAGCTCATCACCTTGCCTTGTGGAAGCTCGTCACCTTGCGTTGTGGAAGTAAGCATCTCAGCATCCTATCTTGCCTTGCTGTATTAATTAATTTAGCTAGGGAACAGTTATTCTTTAGACAGTCAGGAAATACAGCGAAAGTAGTTAAGTATTGTTTTTCTGCATCTGTGTGAATCTGTCCAACTGTGTTATTTTTATTTATCCTGTGACTGAAACTCTGGTGTTTATTGTACTTATAGGTTCATAGGTTCATAGATTAGTACTAGGCTAACTGCCCTTGCGAGCCATTTTAAGCCTAGCCAATTATCCCTTGTGAGACTCAAACCCTGCACCTTGTGTCTGTAAGGCAAACACCTTAACCATTAGGCCACCCTCCCAACCCCATATACTTATTATTCCCATGTTTTCTATTTTATTATTTATTATTAAATATTTTTATATCTGTCATTGTGGCTGGTCTTTTAGAGAATACTTTTAGCATCTTGAAAGTGCTTGTGCTTATTGTAGTGACAGCTTGGTCACTCCAAAAAGCCTTGCTGCTTTGGTTACACTCTACTATTTGTATTGTTATTGATTTTACTCAGTATAATTGGATACCCTTGTAAGAGCCTTAGAGTAGTTGACTGGTGGCAGCATAGTTAACTTATTGTCTGGGCAGAAGGGGGCACAGCAACTAAATCTGCACCAGCACTTCCCAAGAGTGTGTGTGTTAAAATCAAATACCCAGATGCGGGTGTTTCAGCTGTTTGCAACTGGGACACAGCGCTCCAAAGTGAATCTTGTTTGGAATCTGGAGAGACAGAGAGTCCAGTCCTAAGTCTAGAGCATGTTCCCTGTGTGGTCTTGGGGGAAACTGTACTTGATACAGAGAGCTGTATGTGAAAGCATTGTGTAAATTCATTCCTGTTCTTAGTAACCACCTCTCACCTGTTCTTAGTAACCACCTCTCACCAGTGTCAGTGGTGCGGATTGAGGCTCCTTGATTACTGGCCAGGGTAAAGAGAGAATGTCACAAATCATATGAAATATTGCACAATAGCTATAGGAATCAATCAGAAGAGGTGAGAAAAAATGTGAGAGATTAGATAAGCAATTCACAAAGAAACAGTGAGAGGACATATGCATGGATCTGATGTTGTTAATCTGCATTTATTCCTTACTCTTCGGATTCAGTTCTGACCTCTGAACTGAGCCGGCCTTTTTTCCAAGCTCGCGTCAGCCACAAACCTCTCGAGCTAAGATTTTACCCATCATGCCCTTCTCCCTGTTACCTCAGATCTAGTTTGCCATGTTGTTCAGCCGTGTTGAGCCATTCCTCTCCAGCTAAGTGTATATTTTGATAATTTTTTGATCTTTTTCTCACAGAATTCTTAGTTTTTCAACTTTATTAAGTTGTATCTTCTTTTTCTTTATTACCTGTACCTTTTTGATACCTTCTACTACCTTTGTTGGTAGTCTTTCCTCTCCTTTACTTGGGCCTTGCTACAGTGTGTGTGTGCCTAGTTTTTGAATATTTTGTAGATATAATGTCTGAGAAGAAAGGGAGTCCAGGCTCAAAGAGGTGCTAAGAGTGTGGACACAAACTGCCTCACTCTGACATGCATGATTTGTGTGTTTACTGTTTGGGCATGCCTCATCTCACAGTGAATCTGCCCTGTCAGATCTGTAAAGGTTTTTCTGCCAGGATTTTGAATGAACATAAAAATAAACTAGTACTAAAGGGTCTCCTTAAGACCTCTTTCTGCGAGGCTATTTCTGGGTTGCAGGAGTCTTCTTCTCTTTTCAAACAACATAAAAGGTCTAAGTCTCTTCCATCGTCTCCCTCTGGGGACCCTAAGGAATTGAAACATAAAAAAGGCTAAATTGTCAGAGTCGTCGGTGCCAGTGGCTGCTTCGGCACCAACTCACTTGACTCTGTCTCCAGTTATGTCTGCTGCTCTCTCTACACAGTTGGTTTTGATGCAGACTTCAGCCTTCATGGTGCAGACTACTACAGCACCGACTAGTTCAAAGCAGACTTTCTCGGCACTGATTGGTATATCGGCGCAGTCAGCTTTGGCACCGACTGAAGTCTTGGTGCAGACTCCTTTGGCACTGTCCAGTTTCTCTGTGCAAACATCTTCGGCGCCGACAGTTTTCTCAACACAGATGCCTTCGGCGCCGACAGTTTTCTCAGTGCAGACCCCCTCTGCACCAACAGTTTCTTCAGTGCAGGCTTTTTCAGCGCTGATGGTTTCGGTGCAGACAACTCCAATTTTGACAACACTGTTCTTGGTGCAGGAATCTTCCACACCATTGATTTTGGTGCATACCGCTTCTGCACCGGCTTTAGTGGCGCAGACTATACAAACACTGCCAGTATCGGTGCAGACATTACCTATTCAGACACCTTCTTTCAGTGGTTGTGCTAGCACTTTTTTGGAAAGGCCCAAATTGCCTTCAGGGCTTTGAATGAGGTCTACCATAAGCCTTTCTGAACATGATGTGGTGTGTCTTATAGACCAGCTGCTTTTGGCCAAAAGAATTCCTGCCCCTTCAAATGTGTCTCTCCCTTCTGGAGTTGATCACCCTTCAACACAGACTCCTACCTATACTCCTTTGACCTCTGTGGAGGTTTTGAGGAATCCCTCCTTGGGCGGGCTGACCTTCCCAGCCTTGGAGAGGACACTGGCCACTGCTTCACAGCCACCTCTGTCAGAGACTTCTACTTCCTCTAAACCTCAGCTGTCTTAAGTCACAACCCCAGGACTCCAGTCACAAGAGTCTCTGGCCATTCTGCCTCTGGAGACCCCATCCTTACAGCCTTCTCCAGAATCTCCCACTGAGGAAGTCCACCACAAGACTACGTGTAAGAGGATGCACATGGACTCCATGGAAGAGTCAGTGACCAAAGACACAGATTACAATGATGGGGAGGGGTCCTCATGTTCACCTTTTGATGAAGTTTCCTTTGGTGACATCCTCAAAATTTTAAAGCACAGAGGTGAATGGAAGTCTTCTAACCCTTCCTCAGAGGAGTCTGTGTTCCTGCAGGCTTTTTGTGCCTGACCCCCTACCTCCTGGGTTACACCACCTGCCAATGAGCTCATCAAGCTCATCGTGCAGCATGCATGGAAGGCACCGGAATCTGTGGAGGCCATACCTTGTAGGCCGGACAAAATCCTTTCTCCCCTAGAAGAGTGCCCCCATTGTTTGAAAGGTCTCCCAGTAGATGCCATGGTATTGCTGCTGCTACAAAGAAGGAACTGGCAGTGGAGAGCCAGGCTGTTCACCCACCCAATAAGGATTCCTGGGTGGTGGACAGATTAGGGAAGCGAGTCTTCACGACATCGACCTTTGCTGTTAAGTCCGTGAACTACCTGACACATTTCACAAGGCTACAGAGAGACCTGGTGTCCGAACTCTCTGAGATCTTGGCAGGAGCAGTTTCAGGTGAGGTCTGAGACAAGGTGGCCTCTCAGTTAGTGACCCTAGAATCAGTTTCCAATTCCTCAATGCGTTTGATAACATACGCTACTGAGGGAGCGGCGAGAGCTGCAGATGCAGGCATAGTCATGAGGCGCCATGCCTAGATGCACCTTTGTGACTTTGCGGATCCCTTCAAGGCTTCCTTCCTTAATGCCCCTATTGAGACCACTACTTTGTTTGGCTCCAAGGTAAAAGATACATTGGCCAGATGTGAACAGGATGGTAAGACCCTATCTGCTGTGGGTGTCTGTTTATCTCTTCCCCAGTGGTTCTATTCTAGGAATCAGAAGAGTTGGAAAATGTGGCAAGAAAAGTCTCAGGGTCCTTTCCTTGACTCTCAGGCCAAGTTTTCCCCTAGAGGCAGAGAAGGGGAATTCTAACAGAAGACACCCCTTTTGGGACAGGGGAGGTCCATGAAACTGGGGTTCCAGGGAATCTTTCTCTGGACAGCACTATCAGCGCTCCTGAGGAGCAGCCCAATTGCTTTCCTCTGGAAGCAGTTGGGGATCATTTTTCCTTGTACCCTTCTACCTGGCAAACCATAACCACAGATGCTTGGGTACAAAGGTTCATAGCAGCCTGCATTTAAAGTGGATTGTTGAGAGACTGCCTTACAAGACTCTGCAAATATATAGAGCTGAGTATATTGTTTTTGTATTATTCTGTATTATAGAGCTAAAGTGTTACTTAGATATCTGTTGTCTTACTGTTCTGCAAATATACAGATATCAGTATATATTTTTTTGGTTATAATTTGCACTGTGATTCCTCATATCTATCTCTGTTGAAACTGTCTTCCCCACCCCCTCCCTCATTTTAGTTTCTATAGCTTGTGTGTTCACTCAAGGTTCCCTTAATTTGCTGTTAATAGCAGCCTGCATTTAAAGTGGATTGTTGAGAGACTGCCTTACAAGACTCTGCAAATATATAGAGCTGAGTATATTTTTTTGTATTATTCTGTATTATAGAGCTAAATTGTTACTTAGATATCTGTTGTCTTACTGTTCTGCAAATATACATATATCAGTATATATTTTTTGGTTATAATTTGCACTGTGATTCCTCATATCTATCTCTGTTGAAACTGTCTTCCTCACCCCCTCCCTCATTTTAGTTTCTATAGCTTGTGTGTCAACTCAAGGTTCCCTTAATTTGCTGTTACTAGCAGCCTGCATTTAAAGTGGATTGTTGAGAGACTGCCTTACAAAACTCTGCAAATATATAGAGCTGAGTATATTTTTTGTATTATTCTGTATTATAGAGCTAAATTGTTACTTAGATATCTATTGTCTTACTGTTCTGCAAATATATAGATATCAGTATAAATTTTTTTGGTTATAATTTGCAATGTGATTCCTCATATCTGTCTCTGTTGAAACTGTCTTCCCCACCCCCCCTCTCATTTTAGTTTCTATAGCTTGTGTGTTAACTCAAGGTTCCCTTAATTTGCTGTTAATAGCAGCCTGCATTTAAAGTGGATTGCTGAGAGACTGCCTTACAAGACTCTGCAAATATATAGAGCTGAGTATATTTTTTTGTATTATTCTGTATTATAGAGCTAAATTGTTACTTAGATATCTGTTGTCTTACTGTTCTGCAAATATACAGATATCAGTATATATTTTTTGGTTATAATTTGCACTGTGATTCCTCATATCTATCTCTGCTGAAACTGTCTTCCCCACCCCCCTCCCTCATTTTAGTTTCTATAGCTTGTGTATTAACTCAAGGTTCCCTTAATTTGCTGTTAATAGCAGCCTGCATTTAAAGTGGATTGTTGAGAGACTGCCTTACAAGACTCTGCAAATATATAGAGCTGAGTATATTTTTTTGTATTATTCTGTATTATAGAGCTAAATTGTTACTTAGATATCTGTTGTCTTACTGTTCTGCAAATATAGAGATAGCAGTATATATTCTTTGGTTATAATTTGCACTGTGGTTCCTCATATCTATCTCTGTTGAAACTGTCTTCCCCACCCCCTCCCTCATTTTAGTTTCTATAGCTCGTGTGTTAACTCAAGGTTCCCTTAATTTGCTGTTAATAGCAGCCTGCATTTAAAGTGGATTGTTGAGAGACTGCCTTACAAGATTCTGCAAATATATAGAGCTGAGTATATATTTTTGTACTATTCTGTATTATAGAGCTAAATTGTTACTTAGATATCTGTTGTCTTACTGTTCTGCAAATATACAGATAGCAGTATATATTTTTTGGTTATAATTTGCACTGTGGTTCCTTATATCTATCTCTGTTGAAACTGTCTTCCCCACCCCCTCCCTCATTTTAGTTTCTATAGCTTGTGTGTTACCTCAAGGTTCCCTTAATTTGCTGTTAATTGCAGCCTGCATTTAAAGTGGATTGTTGAGAGACTGCCTTACAAGACTCTGAAAATATATAGAGATGAGTATATTTTTTGTATTATTCTGTATTATAGAGCTAAATTGTTACTTAGATATCTGTTGTCTTACTGTTCTGCAAATATACAGATAGCAGTATATATTTTTTGGTTATAATTTGCACTGTGGTTCCTTATATCTATCTCTGTTGAAACTGTCTTCCCCACCCACTCCCTCATTTTAGTTTCTATAGCTTGTGTGTTCACTCAAGGTTCCCTTAATTTGCTGTTAATAGCAGCCTGCATTTAAAGTGGATTGTTGAGAGGCTGCCTTACAAGACTCTGCAAATATATAGAGCGGAGTATATTTTTTTGTATTATTCTGTATTATAGAGCTAAATTGTTACTTAGATATCTATTGTCTTACTGTTCTGCAAATATACAGATAGCAGTATATATTTTTTGGTTATAATTTGCACTGTGGTTCCTTATATCTATCTCTGTTGAAACTGTCTTCCCCACCCCCACCTCATTTTAGTTTCTATAGCTTGTGTGTTAACTCAAGGTTCCCTTAATTTGCTGTTAATAGCAGCCTGCATTTAAAGTGGATTGTTGAGAGACTGCCTTACACGACTCTGCAAATATATAGAACTGAGTATATTTTTTTGTATTATTCTGTATTATAGAGCTAAATTGTCACTTAGATATCTGTTGTCTTACTGTTCTGCAAATATACAGATATCAGTATATTTTTTTTGGTTATAATTTGCACTGTGATTCCTCATATATAACTCTGTTGAAACTGTCTTCCCCACCTCCCTACCTCATTTTAGTTTCTATAGCTTGTGTGTTAACTCAATGTTCCCTTAATTTGCTGTTAATAACAGCCTGCATTTAAAGTGGATTGTTGAGAGACTGCCTTACAAGACTCTGCAAATATATAGAGCTGAGTATATTTTTTGTATTATTCTGTATTATAGAGCTAATTTGTTCCTTAGATATCTGTTGTCTTACTGTTCTAAAAATATACAGATATCAGTATATATTTTTTTGGTTATAATTTGCACTGTGATTCCTCATATCTATCTCTGTTGAAACTGTCTTCCCCACCCCCTCCCTCATTTTAGTTTCTATATCTTGTGTGTTAACTCAAGGTTTCCTTAATTTGCTGTTAATAGCAGCCTGCATTTAAAGTGGATTGTTGAGAGGCTGCCTTACAAGACTCTGCAAATATATAGAGCTGAGTATATTTTTTGTATTATTCTATATTATAGAGCTAAATTGTTACTTAGATATCTGTTGTCTTACTGTTCTGCAAATATACAGATATCAGTATATATTTTTTTGGTTATAATTTGCACTGTGATTCCTCATATCTATCTCTGTTGAAACTGTCTCTCCCCCTCCCTGTTCTTGGTTGTAGTTTAAATTTGGTGGCTTTTGCAGTGCCTGCCCCACTGTAGATTTGATCTAGGACACTCCCCAAGTCCCATCTCTTTACCGCATTCTACCTAATAAACCCTTTCTGCACTTGCTTTTAGTCCTTTTTAATTTAATTACATTTTTTCAAACTGTGTGTTGACTAATATTGCTACATAATCAAGTGTGCCAGCTTGCACTGCATGTGAATTGTTTTTACTACTGTTTTTGCTACTTTTCTGAAAAAAAAAAATCTGCTTTTACTGTATTTGTGTTTCTTCCTACTTTATTTTGCTTTTGCATCATCTTAAAAGTACTCAGTTATATTTATTACTGCTTGGTGTAACTCATTCTAAGCCTTTTAGTTTAAGCACTTGGGCTTCAGACCAGTTGTTTTACATTAAGAAGGTTTGTGGTCTGCACTGTAGTGGCAGAACAGGTAGCTTACATCCTTCTAAGTTGGGAACTGCTGATTGAGGGCTCAGTGTCTGTTATTCTAAAAGTGTATTAATTCTGGTTTAAGCACTTGGGCTTCAGGCGAGCTATTTTACATTAAAAGGGTTCGTGGTCTGCACTCTTGTGGGAGGAGAGGCTGGACTCTGCCCTTCTGAGCTGGGAATTTCTGGTTAAAGGCTTATAGTGCCTACATATTTGAACTGCTTCTTACTGAAATTGGTACACCTTGTTTGCTGTAGTGTAGACTAGATCCAGGCCTGCAGAATCTAGCTTTGTTTGTATAACTTGAGCACTAATCCAGGCATTCTTTAAAGTACTCAATTGTATTTACTACTGCTTGGTAGTAACTTGATTAAAGAGTAGCTATCATTCTAAGTCTTTTGGATTAAGCACTTGGGTTTCAGATCAGTTGTTTTACATTAGGAAGGTTTGTGGCAGGACAGGTAGCTTACATCCTTCTAAGTTGGGAACTGCTGATTGAGGGCTCAGTGTCTGTTATTCTAAAAGTGTATTAGTTCTGGTTTAAGCACTTGGACTTCAGGCCAGTTATTTTACATTAAAAAGGTTCGTGGTCTGCATTCTTGTGGGAGGAGAGGCTGGACTCTGCCCTTCTGAGCTGTGAATTTCTGGTTAAAGGCTTATAGTGCCTGCATATTTCAACTGTTTCTTACTGAAATTCGTACACCTTGTTTGCTGTAGCATAGACTAGATCCAGGCCTGCTGAATCTAGCTTAGTTTGTATGTTTGTTGTTTGTTTGCTTCTTATTTCCCTGAAACGCTAATACCACCTAAAATGCGGCTTTTCAGCGCTTCTGTGGATCCCTAGTGATATCTGCATTGCTTACTGTACTTATTTCCTTGTTTCACTTAAAAGAAAGTTACTGTTTGTTGTTTTTGCATTTAAGTTACCTGTAACACATTGCATTTAAGTTACCTGGCACTTGCTCACTAAAGCAATTATATAAGTCAGCACTAAAAAATTAAAAGCACTACACCCTTACAAACTCCCCTTGAGTACCTTGTTCCCCATTGGCTCTTTTTTTTTTCAATTATAAAGGAATTCCCGATACTATTCTAGCATGTCCAAAGGTCAGTTGTCAATCTCCTCTCCGGTCCAGCTGTTGAATCTGGGAATCTTGAGGCAATGTTACAACTGCCTCATGTATACAGACAACCCTCTCCTCCTCCCAACAAATTCCAACACATGTGAGAGATGCATCCATATAGCCAAACCGGAGGCTAAGCTCTCTCAACTCAGCACTGGTGTAACCAGTCAGGAGGAGAAGGAAACCACACTCACTACAATTCCAGTCTCACATAGACCTACCACGACAGCAAACCAAACACATAAACACACAAAAACATACTCGGAGGCTTTAAATAAAAATCTGCCTAAGCAGCAGAGACCTCCAAAGCAGACACCCAAGCAACCGCTACCCCAAAACAAAACATGTAGTGTGCCGAACAGTCACAGCCCTTGAGGCTAAACAACACACCTGATACACTTGTAATAGGTGACTCTATCGTCAGTCACACTGACGTCCCGCTCACCAGGCTGAACAAGGAGAAGGTCACGGTGAGCTGCCTGTTGGGCGCTAGGATCCGCCACATAACACAAACACTCAGGTCACTCCAAGGCAAGTACAAATATGACTCAGTCATTGTCCATGCTGGTGTGAATGACCTGAGATGTACCTCCCTGGACTACATGAAAAGAGACATAGAGGAGCTCTCTGAGCATGTGGCCCAGGCCGGTATGACCCTGACCTTGAGTAGCATATTACCCTCACCAAGAATGATGCCACAATATGAAGACAAGATGATCAATTTCAACAATTGGCTTAAGTATTGGTGTCATTCAAAGGGGATCCAATGCCTGTCAGCCTGGGATGACATGCTCAACAAGCCACGATGCTTCGCTAGGGATGGCTTGCACCTGTCACCCCTGGGCTTTCGGATATTGGCAAAGGATCTTGCTACCCCCATAGTGTCTTTTTTAGGCAAGGCTCAAAAGACAAACCCACCTCCATAGCTATCACAAGGGATAAGAAACTAAGAGTAATGCTACTCAACACCAGAAGTCTAAACCTCAAGATGCACTTTTCGAAACTCTCCTTAGCATGGAGAACATCGATATCTGTGCAGTAACAGAAACCTGGTTCAAGGCTCCTGAGAGCACCCCAGCACTACCAGGTTATACCTCATACCATGCTTTTTGGCCCCAAAACTTGGACCGAACCACAAAAGGAGGGGGAGTATCAATATTCGTCAAAGATACCCACACCTCCAGGTTGGTGGCACAGCACGAAGCATCAGAGACTATCCATGTGCAGCTAACAGTGGGTAAAACCGCCTTCCAGTTTATAGCCTGCTACAGACCACCCTCCGAAACCCAGGAACCCCACTTGGCCTTCCTGAGAACACTGGAAAATATGAAGGTCTCTCCAAACACCATTATATTGGGTGACTTCAACTACCCAAACATAGACAGGGAGCATTACTCTAGCTCCAACACCCTAGCCCAAAGGTTCCTAGAATTTATAAACTCAAATGCTATGGAACAACTTGTTACCACTCCCACAAGAGGGGAAAACATACTGGACCTGATCATCACCAACATGGGGACTCTATGCTCCAGACCAGAAGTGTATCCCTCACTGGTAAGATCAGACCATAAACTAATCTCACTGGATATTCACATCCCGACCCCACCTCCTGCCCAGAAAACCACAGTGAAAAACTTCTCTAAAGCAAATTTCACACTCCTCAAAACCGAGATGGAATCCTTCAAAGTCCCCGGGCCTGTGGAAAATACGGCCCAGACCACAGAATCCTTTATAAATGCATTCTATGAACACCTTCAGGAATGCATGGATCATGCAATCCCAAATAAAACCAAGACCCAATCCTCCAAAGGCAGACGTCCTGTCTGGTGGACCCCAGCCATAAACAAACTATACAATAGAAGGAGGAAGCTACTAAATGATAGAGCAAAATCCCAAAAAGGGAAGGCATCTCTGATCAGTATTAGCAAAAAAATATGGGCACTCATAAAATCGTCTAAGGCCAGTTTCGAGAGAAAAATTGCACAGGACACTAAGGATAATCACAAGGCTTTCTTTAGTTATGTTAGGAACCTGGGTGGGAATTCCCAGATATGCCCAGAATTAGTCCAAAATGACAAAAAATACACCGAACCCACAGACATTGCCAACATCCTAGCTGTCAGGTTCAGCGCAAACTCCCCCCCCTCCCCACCAAAAGGGCAAATATCTATCCCAGCAGAGTGCTGCCCCCCTGACATCTCAGATGCTCAGGTAAGAACCGCCCTCTCCAAAGCAAAAAATACAGCATCAATGGGACCAGACGGTGTCCCGGGCTGCGTCCTACATGAACTCCAAGAAGAGCTAAACCCAAACATAAAACTACTGTTCAATCTCAGCCTTACTACAGGATATATACCCAAAGAGTGGCGTACAGCGACAGTGATCCCTCTCCACAAAGGTGGTGCCTCAGCGGATCCTGGAAACTATCGCCCCATAAGCCTGACTAGCTTGGTCTGCAAAGCTATGGAAAGGATCATCATGGACCTCATAAATAAAGATATTTGGGACCTACAGACACTGGATCCTACCCAGTTCGGCTTTGTTAAGGGCATATCCTGCCTCTTAAACCTGGTTGATTTCTTTGAAACAGTCACCAAGGCCATTGATGAGGGGAAGGTCGTCCACACAGCCTACCTGGACCTCGCAAAAGCCTTCGATACAATACCCCACTCGGGCATTATAGATAAGCTCACCAGCTTAAATATAAACCCCTATGTCACTAGATGGGTTGCAAACTGGCTCAAGGACAGAACCCACATGGTTAGAATTGCTGGAGCCATGTCAGACTCCAAACCAGTTACAAGTGGCGTCTCACAAGGCTCAGTCCTGTGACCTCTCTTGTTCGGTATATATTTCTCAGAGGTACAGGCCAACACGGAAGGACTGTGGCTGACCAAGTTCGCAGATGACTGCAAACTGGGCACCATAATCGACTCTCCAGCCGACACAAGCATCCTCCAAAAGGGCCTCATAGAAACAGACAACTGGTGCCAGAGCCATGGCCTCAAGCTAAATGCCAAAAAGTGTATAGTCATCCCCTTTGGCAAAACAAAGTGCCCACAAGTTACCACATAGGTGGTAATCCATTAAGTGCAGAAGAAGTAATTAGGGACCTGGGGACCCAAGTTGACAGCAGTCTCTCATTTGACAACCACGTGGCCAAAGTGGTTAGAAAAACATTTTATATAGCCCACCTAATCATGAAGGGATTCACATTTAGATCAGGGGAGGTCATTGTGCCTCTTTACTCATCCCTCATCAGGCCCATAATTGAGTACAATGCCCCTTTTGGGATGTACCTTACCAGACACCTGCAGCAACTGGAAAGACCCCAAAAGTACCTCACCAAAAGGATCAAAGGGCTTAAACAGATGCCATATGCTGCCCGGTTAAAGAAACTCCAGCTCTACTCAGTGGCATACCACCTGTTCAGGGGTGATCTGTGCCTGACATATAAAGCCATGTCCAACCCAGAATTAATGGACATGCTGCACTTCAGAAAATCCAAATCCCATCGAGCTACGCGCTTGAGAGACTTGAACCTCAGCACTGAAATAAATAGGACATGCTGGAGGGACAGATTCATAACCCAGAGGCTCCCTTCACTCTGTAATAAAATCCCAGTCCAGGTTAGGCAGAGTCCCTCATTGACTCTCTTCAAGAGGAATCTTGGTGAGTGGATGGGAGATCGTAGGTTTAACCCGGGTATCACTTCTGTGTCACTGTTAGACAGAGACACAGTATACTAACCTCGAAAAAGGGCATAGCAAAATTAATTTAAAATGGGTGGCGAAAGCCAAACACATTCTGGCTAGGCTTATAAATGCCCTAGGGCAGATAGCTTAGTATGAACCTATAAACCTATGAACCAGAGGATACCATATTCCTTTCTTATTCACTCCTCTCTTACCCAAAAACTTACCAGATGTACCACCCAGTCAAAGGAAAGCTGGTGCTATAGAGATATCAGAGCTGCTTCAAAAAAGAGTCATCCAAACAGTCCCCCCAGACAAGACAATATCCAGCTTCTATTCAAGATTCTTTTTGGTGCCAAAAAAGACAGGGGACTGGAGACCAATTCTGGATCTTAGTGCCCTAAACAAATTAGAAAAGACAGAAAAATTCTGGATGGTCACAGTTCAGTCTATACTTCCACTTTTGGAAAAAGACAAATGGATGTGCTCCATAGATCTTCAAGATGCGTACTACCACATAAAGGTGGAAAGGTGCTCAAGAAGATATCTTCACTTCCAGGCGGGAGCTGGTCATTACCAGTTTCGTGTACTGCCCTTTGGACTCTCTACAGCTCCCAGAGTGTTCACAAAGTGCATGGCAGTAGTCACAGCTCATCTGCGGCTTCAAGGATTCCAGGTGTTTCCCTACCTAGACGACTGGCTCATTACTGCCTCAACAAGATGTTAACTGGATCAGGCCTTGACTTGCACCCTAAACACTGCACAGCAGCTCGAAATATCGATAAACTGGAAGAAGTCAAACCTTACTACTAGTTACTCATTAGAGTACATTGGAGTGATTCTGGACACAATGACTTGTACAGCCTCTCTACCAGATCACAGAATTCAGAGGATCAAAGAACAGGTTCAGGCAATACTTTCACAAAATCTAGCCTCAGCTCGATGCATTCTTCAACTGCTGGGATTGATGGCAGCCTCCATCACCATAGTCCCTCTAGCAAGGCTACACATGAGGCTTCTTCAATGGCTGCTTCTTACTCAGTGGTACCCATCCTAGCACCTCTTATATTTTCCAATTTGAATAACCAAGATTTGCAAACAGGACTTGCTCTGGTGGATGTCAAACAGCCCTCACCAGTGGTCTCGCCCCTTCACTCCTCAACAGCCCAATGTTACAGTTACCATGGACACCTCCCTGATGGGGTGGGGGGGGGGGCTGTTTCAGGCAAAGACAGTCCAAGACACTTAGTCAAAGATGGAGGCCCATCTGCATATCAATGTCGTAGAACTGAGGGCAGTGCTACTAGCGTTGCAAGCATTCCAATAAACCCTTTCATCAGGGACTATTGCAGCTCAATCAGACAACATGGCAGTAGTCTGGTACATCAACAAACAAGGGGGAACCAGATCATACCCATTCTGTCGAGGGGTCATGAGAATATGGCAATGGGCAATAGCCTCCAACCATTTTCTGACAGCAACGCATATTCCTGGAAGCTCCAACATGATAGCAGACAAGTTGAGCAGATACATTCTACAGCCTCACGAGTGGTCTTTCAATCCTCTAGTGGCAGCGAAGATTTTTGATTGCTGGGGCCAGCCTTGCTGCTACCTATTTGCATCCCCGTCCAATTACAAGTGCAGCAACTACTTTGCCCTGAACCCCCCTTGGGGACAGTCACCGAGAGATGCTCAGGTCCATGACTGGCCCTCAGGTCTGCTATATACCTATCCTCCGATACCCCTTGTTCCCCTGTCCTCAAGAAAGCACGTTGATTTCAGAGCAAAATGATCCTCATTGCTCCATATTGGCCTTGACAAGTTTGGTTTCCCTTCCTGTGGCCTCATCTGCTAGAGTGACCATGGATTCTCAATCTAACTCCAGAGTTGCTCTTTCACCCGAAGAATCTGGTTCATACAAACCTATCCAGCCTGAAACTGGCAGCTTGGTTTATCCACTTCCAAAAATTGCCAGGCAGCATGATCAATCTTCCCCTGTGCATGACATCCTGATTGCCTCTCATAGATCATCCACCTGGCTACTCTATCGCAGCAAATGGAAGAGGTTTTTTCTCTGGCTACAAGATAAATAAATGGACCCTTTTACAGCCCCTGTTTCTATTGTGCTAGAATATCTTTCAGACCTTTTTAAATCGGGGGTAGCAGCCTCCACAGTTCATGTTCATTTGGCTGCGATTTCTAATTTTCATAATGGCTTCCAGGGCTCTTCATTAATGTCACACAGACTTTGTAAGACCTTTCTGAAGGGCATAACCCAACTAAAGCTTCCATTCAGAGAACCTGTTCAACCTTAGGACCTGGCCTTAGTCCTTCAAGGGTTGACAACTTCTCCCTTTGAGCTTGCATCTATCTGTAATCTAAAGTATCTGCCATGGAAAATGCTGTTCTTAGTTGCTATTATTTCTGCCAGACATATTTCTGAATTACAGGTCTTGCCTATCAATCCCCCCCCACCTCATCTTTCACAAGGACAGACGTTCATTAAGGACCAATCCAACCATCTTGCCCAAGGTCGTTTCTGAATTATCTATCAATCAGACTATTGATTTGCCAGTGTGTTTCCCTAATCATTCTAACAGAGGGGAATATTATCTGCATACCTTGGATGTACATAGACAAATTCATTTTTACCTAGACAGGACTAAATTTAATAGAAAATATGACCAGCTGTTTTTGGCCTTTTCTGAATCCAGTCTATGTTGTCCATTTTCAAAAGTTACTCTAGCCACTTGGTTGAGAAATTGTATTACTTTCATTTATGGCAAGAATGGTATCCGTTTACCTGGCAGAATAAAGGCCCACTCTACAAGATCAGTATTAACTTCTGCAGCCTTCCATGTGAGAGCATCTTTGAATGACATTTGTGCAGCCGCAACATGGGCTAGGCTTCATACCTTCATTGCTAATTACAAGTTGGACTTGGCCTCCAGAGGCAGAGCTTCTTTTGGTTCTATAGTGCTCCGGAATGTCCTTCCATAGGGCCACCCAGGGAACAAGATAGCTGGGAACTCTGTCCCAAGAGCAAGGAATAAATGAAGATTAACAACATCAGATAAAGAAGTTATGTCTTACCATAATGTTCCATCAGAGTTGTTTCATCTTCATTTATTCATTACGGCTCACCTGCCCCCCCGAAGGTTTCTGGTGGATCTCATTTGTCCTTCTTTCCAGTTGTTAGGTCATGTCTGACCAGAGGTAGCCTCGGCTTCATTCTGACATCTGTTGAGTCACTGATACATGATTAAAAGGTGAGGAAAACACCCCAGCCATCCAGGGCTACAATGCCTTCCATACATTCAGACCACAAACTGAGCATGAAAGAACCAAAGAGAAGGTGTATTAATCTTCATTAAAGATAAGTACACCTCAAGACTTGTCAAACAGTATGACTCTCTTGAATTACTCCATGTCCGTTAACTATAGGCAAAGCCCCCTAACATATCATAGCTAGCTATAGTCCTCCACCATGAAACAGGAAAAGAATACTGCATACCTGAACTTACTGGAGTCACTTGCCATACAGCCCAACACCTTAATCATGGGTGATTTTAATTATCCTACCATCAACTGGGAAACATATATGACCACAAACATGCTGGCTCAGAGGTTCTTAGACTTTGTCAGTGCAAATACTCTGGAGCAGCTAGTCAGCACACCCAAAAGAGGCTCAAATGTCCTGGACATAGTACTCATTAACAATGGAGAACATTGCACTCCCCCCTTGTTATGTCCCACCTGGTAAGATCAGACCATAAATCAGTCTTATTCAATGTAATTATAAGACCAAATACTCCATCAAGCTAAAAAACACTTACGAATTTTTTTAAAAAATGACCTCCAATGAAGTGATGGTGTAAGACGTTTCAAAGCCCCCTTGAAAGCAGATTACACAAACTCCTATGCAGAAGTATACACCTATGCTCTGTGTAACCACTTAAGCAGTTGTATAGAATCAGCTGTACCTGACTGAATTAAAAACAGGTCTTGCTGAAAAAGCAAGCCACCCTGGTGTGCCCCTATTATAAACAGTCTATACAACAATAGAAAGAAACTAATGTCCAAGAACAAGAAGGAACTGGCTCAGCAGAGGAAGAAATACATATTTAGCTTAAACAAACAAATTATAACATAGAGATCTTTTCAAGTCCTCCAAAGCTAATTGCAAAGCAAACATATCATCCTTAGCTAAGGATAATCACAACGCATTCATTAACTACATCCAAAATATAAAAGGGAAAACCCAGCTATGCACTGAACTGGTTGTGGATGGCACCACCTATACTCAACTGGAGGTAATAGCCAAACTACTAGCTGACAGATTTGGAGCAGACTCCACCCTCCTGTTCCTGCCAGTCATCCTTCAAAGTACACCTGTGATCATTTCTTAGCCTATTATCTCAAGAAAGCGAGTCATCTTGGCACTGTCCAAGGCCAAAAACACAACATCAGTGGGACCAGACAGCATCCCAGGTTGCCTTTTAAACAACTTAAAACATGATTTACCAGACCCACTTGGATTCCTGTTTAACCACAACCTGCAAACTGGCTATGTTCCAGCTGAATTGATGACAGAAACAGTAATCCCTCTACACAAAGAGGGGCCATCAACCGACCCTGGGAATTATAGACACATAAGCTTGACTAGCTTTATCCACAAAGGCATGGAATGAATCATTATAGCCCTTAGTAACAAGGACACAGGTGATCTCCAAACTTTGGACTCAACCCAGTTCGAATTCATTAAAGACACAGCATGCCTGTTAAACATGTTGACTTCTTCAAGAAAGACACCAACGCCCTGGACGAGGGAAAGACAGTGCATACCACCTATCTAGACCTAGCCAAGGCATTGATGCAATTCCTACTCAGGTATTATAGCGAAACTCTCCCAACTGGGAATTAACCTCTACATTACCATATGGGTAGCCAACTAGCTCACTGACAGGGCACATACTGTCAAAGTTGGTGATTTCACCACTAGCAAAAGACCTGTCACCAGTGGCATACCACAGGGTTCTGTGCTGGACCCCTTACTGTTTAGAATTTATTTTTCAGATGGCCAGGCAAACTTGGATGGCCTGTGGATAGCCACGTTCATTGATGATTGCAAATTGGGAACAATCAGAGAGTTGCCCAACAATGTTAAAGTACTGTAGACAAGGTTAACTCAGACAAATGATTGGTGCCAAAGCAATGGATTAAAGCTAAATGCAAAAAAAATGCATTATTATTCCCTTTGAGAAAGCTGGCATCTCTGCTAATTACATTATAGACAGCAACTCCCTAACTGTAAACCCAGTGCTGCATGATCTAGGTTCTCAGGTTGATAGCAATCTAAACTATGACCACCACATATCCACAGTAGTAAGGAAATCGTTCCATGTGGCACATCTTATAAGTTAAGGCATCGAATCTAGATCTAAGAATGTTATAATTCCATTTTGCTTGGCCCTCATCAGACCAATAATTGAGTACAATGCTCCTTTTTGCATGTACCTCATCAGATACCTGCAACAGTTGGAGAGACCACAGTGGTCTTTCACCAAGAAATTATATGGTACAAAAAACAAGTCTTATGTGGAAAGACTGAAAGCCCTGTCACTGTTTTCCATTTCTTTCAGGTTGCCAAGGGGTGTCCTGTACCTGGCTTACAGGGCAGTCTCTGACCCAGCCCTGATGGAAATGCTACATAGGTTTCTAGGTAGGTACTAGGCTATCTGCCCGAGGCCATTTATAAGCCTAGCCAGAGTGTGTCAGCTTTCGCCACCCGATTGATTAATTAACTGAGCCTCTGTCAAGAAGAGCCAGTGAAGTGATCCCAGGGGTGTATTTTCTGTTACCCATCCACTCGTCAAAGTTCCTTTTGAAGAGTGTTAGCAAGGGGCTCTGCCTAATGTAGTCAGGAATTTTGTTCCAAAGCATGGGGAGTCTCTGTGACAGGAATCTATCCCTCCAGCATGTTCTATTTATTGTTGTGGCAAGGTTTAGCTCACTAGAGCAAGTGGCTTGCAGTGACTTGGATTTCTTTAGGTGGAGCATGTCCATCAATTCTGAGTTGGACATGGCTTTGTAAGTCAGGCAGAGATCACCTCTGAGTAAGCGATATACCACTGAGTACAGCTGGAGTTTTTCCATTCGAGCTGCATAGGACATATCTTTGAGACCAGTAATCCTCTTGGTGAGGTACTTTTGTGGTCTTTCCAGCTGTTGGAAGTGTCTTGTGAGGTACATACCAAACGGGGCATTGTACTCTATGATGGTCTGATGAGTGACGAGTAGAGGGGCACTATAACCTCTTTATTTCTAGATGCGAACCCTTTAGTAATTAGATGGGCTACATAGAAGGATTTCCTAACTACTTTGGCAATATGATTATCAAAGGAGAAATTACTATCTACCTGGATCCCCAGATCTCTTACTACCTCTTCTGTATTAAGGGGGCTGCCACCTGTATGGTAATTTGTGGGTGTTTTGTTTTTCCCAAACGGGTTGACTATGCATTTTTTGGCATTTAGCTTGAGCCATGACTTTGACACCAGATGTCTGTCTCAGTAAGGCACTTTTGGAGAATGTCCATAACAGCCGGAGAGTCAATTATGGCTCCCAGTTTGCAGTCATTGGCGAACTTGGTTAGCCATAGTCCTCCTGTGTTTGCCTGTACATTTGAGAAGTATATGCTGAACAGTAGGGGTCCCAGGACCGAGCCTTGTGGGACACTACTTGTGACTGGTTTAGAGTCTGACCCAGAGCCCACTGTTCTTACTGTGTGAGTTCTGTCTGTAAGCCAGTTGGCAACCCATCTCGTGACGTAGGGGTTTATTTTCGGGCTGGTGAGTTTTCTATAATTTCCATGTGGGGAATGGTGTCAAAAGCCTTGGCAAGGTCAAGGTAGGCTGTGTGAACTACCTTCCCCTCATCTATGGCCATGGTGATTGTCTCAAAGAAGTTAACCAAGTTTAGTAGGCATGATCTGCCCTTAACAAAGCTGAACTGGGTTGGGTCAAGAGTTTTTAGGTTTCCAATGTCTTTGTTAATGATTTCCATGATGATGCGCTCCATAGCCTTGCAGACCAGGTTAGTCAGGCTTATGGGCGATAGTTACCAGGGTCAGTTGTGGCCCCTGCTTTGTGGAGCGGAATAACCATTGCTGTGCGCCATACTATGGGCACATAGCTTGTGGAGAGGCTGAGGTTGAACAGTGTGTTTAGGTAGGGGATTAGTTCATTCTGTAGTTCATGTAAGACGCAGCCTGGGACACCATCTGACCCCATTGACGCTGTGCTTTTGGCTTTTGAAAGGGCTGTTTTCACCTGTGCATCTGTGATTTCTGGGACACTACACTTTTCTGGTATTGTTGTGGGCCCTTTTGGGGGTAAGAGGGGGGTGAAGTTTGCACTGAATCTATCTGCCAGGATGTTGGCAATGTCAGTGGGTTCAGTATATTTTGTGCTGTTTTGCACTAGCTCAGAGCATATCTGTGAGTTGCCACTTAGATTCTTGACATAGCTAAAGAAGGCTTTGTGGTTATCTTTTGAATCCTTGGCTATTTTTCTTTCGAAGTTAGCCTTGGAGGATTTTATGAGGGACCTTAGTTTCTTACTGATACTGATCAGGGATGTCTTTCCTTCTTGGGATTTGCTTTTTTTCTGAACTAGTTTCCTCCTACTATTGTATAGCCTGTTTATGGCAGTTAATACTGATTTACACATTTATAAATCAAGCTGCATAAGGTCAGTCACTCCAGGGATCTTAACCTAGCCTCTGACATAAACAGGCCATAGTGAAGAGATGGATACATCTCCCAGAGATTGCCACTTCTGTGGAAAAAGCTTCCAATTTATGTGAAACAGAAACACTTCCTTACCCTCTTCAAATGCAACCTAGTTTAATGGATGGGTGACTGCAAATTCACTCCTGAGGTGGCGCCCATGTCCCTCCTGGACAGAGGAAGTTAGTATTAACTACCATAAACCCTTACCTCTGTGAACTTCACTCACCTAACTACTGAAAACTGGGGTAACTCAGGATAAATATGGCTAGGCTTGTAAGGGATCTAGGGCCATTAGCCTAGTAACCTTCTACGAACCTATGAACCTACGTGATTTTTAAAGCATTCCCATCTTATCTTGATTAACAATATAAGAACATGGGGATTTTTAAGTCTGAAGTCTCTCTTACCCTTTGTGTATAAATTAGAGTGGAAAGTGCTTACTTGGTAATAAACTCATTTTTTTTAATTAATCGCTCATTTTTTTCTTTTATAGTATCAAACTATTTCTTTGCATGTATATTATATATTTATTTGACTTTATCTGCATTAATTAGGAACAACCCGTTTGATTCCCTATCTGTAATCAGGAATGACTGGGAAACACTAGTTAAGTAACCTGTTTATAGATGTACAATGTGCAGGATATAACTGATTGTTGTTGTGTCTTTCGGCTTATCCCGGTTAGGGGTCGCCACAGCGGAACTCCGGAATGCTAATGTTTGGTAATGGATTTTTATGTGCCGACCTTTAACGAAGGCATGCCCATTCACGTATGCCTCCACACAGAAGACGCTCTAGCTGAGAATCGAACAGGACAACGTCTTGCTATGAGGCGACAATGCTACCGCAGCACAACTGATAGATTTCGTATTAATCATTTCTGCAGTCATTAAATATTTTGGAAATCTGGAAAGCAGTTGGCTCAAATAAATATTTAAAATTACCGAAAGTTTCTTCAGTAGTACTAAATCTTGCAGTGATGGCACTTAAAAAAGGATTGTCACTGCTGAAGCTGTGTGCAGTATCTCCTGTACAAAGAAAGGTCAAATTAAAATGTCTCTGTCATACTCTAAAACAATAATAGTCTTACACTATGATTCTGAGTAACTCCAACAAAAAGTATATTTCCTGTTCCTATTTACAAAATGTTTACATTATGATATGGGCATGTGCCTAGAATTACAAGTATAGGTGTTTTAAGAAACAGCACATAAGCTATTTTCACTGGCTGCTGGGGGCTGTTCCGGTCAGCATGCAGCTCCCTCACACTATTTCTTGTGTCCCTTGTTTCCTGTTCAAGTTAGTCATAGAACATATAATCAATGATAAAATCAGAAATATGGTGCAACAGTTCTTACAGAGAAAAGCACAGGCTACAACAGTGTGACCCTTAACTCACAAGCATTGCACCAGAATCATGCACTTAGCCAGAAAACAGATGCAACTTCTTAAACTATGTCAGTTGTCCCTGTATATAGTGTCATGCTCCGTCTTCATATTTGTTATGCGTAATACATATACTGACTCATTAAGGTGTTAAATGTTTAGACAACAAAAATACTTACTATGTCATCATAGTTTTCGAGGAAATGAAGCTTTGTGCAACTCTTAAGGATAGTTTTTAATATTATATGTGAATATCTTATCCATTTCCATGCTGTTACTAAATTAATTTCCATATATTTAAAATGTCAAGTCAACAACTATACTTTACAGATCACTGGTGTGTCTTTTTTATTAAATTAGGCTACCCCTATGTCTTAATTACTACATAGTCCCAAAACACTTATCTGCAGTACAGTGGCTGAGTACAACATTTAAAGCAATGAATGAATTAATGTTTTTTTTATTAAACTGCAGGGTTTTAGGATTTTGAGTTATATTATTTTTAGTATTTTTAAAATTAATAGCACTAATAAGGGGAAAATAAATAAATAAATACAATACAATCTGCATTCTTTTTACATATGTACAACTGTGTCGTATGATAACTTTAGCTCTTCAAGAATGCTCTCAGGCTTATTAGGTATTTTTACATTTGTTAGAATTTGTTACATTTATTTTTCTAGAGTTTTTTTTCTTCATCTAGGAAGAGTATGTCAGACATTCTCATTTATTTAGTTCAAAGCACATGCAATTCCACAGTTTATGGTGCTGCTGCTCCGACATAACGAGCCCATCTCTGTTAGTTTCAGAAATAATTGGGTTTTATTTTAATGGTGAGGTTTGTTTATCTAGGCAGATTGTGACAGACTGGTTGTCTGTTCCACAAAAGAAATATACACTAAGGAACAGGCTTGTGAAGTTAATATGACATGTAATAGTTTCCTTCTTGAACAGTAAAACTACGTGCTTCAGTGACTGGCAAAGCTATACTATATCCTGTGTGACTTCATATATTTCATTAGTTACTCACTAGTTTTGGGACATTGAATCTTCTCTGAAACAGCTGGAAGACCGTTGTATTGTTTGCAACATGACATGAGAAAACACCTCCAACGAAGCTTAGAACCAGTCACTACAAAGTCTTAGATGTCCAAAGTCAAATATTTGTTTTCCTCCCTAAGAGCAATATTCCATCAAAAATGTTAAGCAGGTCATTCTAAAATAATATATACCCATCCAACAAAAACTCATATAAGTGGCATTAAAAACATTAAAAATAAGAAGAAACATGAAATATAAATAAAAATTATATTTGATAGAAGCAGTAATCACACATAAATCATATTCCCTCACTCAAGTTTTGTTGCTTGTTATTCAAAATGCAGGGGTGGGGGGTTGCCGTGGCATTAAACTGTAGTCGCCAAACTAACTCAGTATTCGTGGAGATACTACCAATATCCAACCTTGATGTGTTTCTTAACTTGTTCCAGGATGAAAAACCTAAACTTTGTAAAGTAGGGGCATATCAAACTAGTTTTGGCTAATACAGTATTGTGTCACCATTTTTAATACTGTTTATATTTTCATATACAGGTAGATGCAGTTTTCTCTTCATTTTTAAAAGAAATACATTTAGTGGTACATACCACCCTGAAGTTCCGCAAGTAAAGTATCCTAAACATGCAAGAGCTTTGTCATAGTCAGAGTTAGTTTGGCAACTACAGCTTAATGACATGTTCTAAGCTTCACTTGAGTGGTTTTCACAATATTGGTTTCAACATTCCAGCTGATCTTCTGTTGTTCTTTTAGTTTGGAATTGTCAGTTCTTGTCACATGTCAGAGTGCATGGCTTCATTTCCTTCTTATGCATGCTTGGTTCTTTCCACATCCACATGTCAAAGTAGATACTCTCTGGCTAGTCTTTCTCAGTGGAAAGTCTGGGCAATGTTGCCCTGTGTTTTTGAAAACCGGTTATTAATGGATATGTTGAAAATGGTTTTCCCATACAATACTGAGTGAAATTGTAAGTCACTAAATGTTCAACATGTCCAGCATTGCAGCTACCTCAATTGTCTAAGAAACGAGTAAATAATAATAGTCTTGGGTGGGGGTGGGGGACAGGGTAGTCATTGCTGTCCTCACCGTGTATTAATTATGTGTTTTGGGAAGTTGTGGTTTATTTCTGACTTCAAGGCCTTACCTGTATTCATTATCATCATTATCGTCATCATCATCAACTCCCTTTTTTCCTATTTTCAACATGGGGTTGAGGTGTCACGTCAACTGTCACCATCCTTCTCTATTCAGTGTCACTCTCTTACCTTCAATGGTCATGCCTCAGTGTTGCAGGTCTTCTGTCACACAATCCATCAGTCTCTTTGCTGGATACCCACAATTCCTCTTGCCTTCTTCCTGTCTCTTCCAAATCTTCTTTACCAGTCTGTCTTCTGCTTTCTACATGTATGCCTGAACCACTGTAATCTGTTCTCTTAGACCTTCTCTACAATTGGTGTTACTTTGCCATCTGCTCTGATGTCCTCATTTCTTCATCTGTCCCACAGTGTGCATCCTACCACCCATTTCAGCACTTCATCTCCATCAGCTTTATCTTTCTCAACTGATCTATCTTCACCGTCTGGGTGTCTGTGTAATACAGAAGCACGGGTCACACCCCTGGTTTTCAAAAATTATTTTTCAGTTTCTTTTGCATTTTTTTGGCACACAGTACCCTTGACACTATGTACCAGTTGGCTGCAGCCCCTCTCATTCTAGCTTTGAATTTTTCATTCAGACTTCCCCTTCGCTCTGAATTTTCAGCTTCTTCTGATTTCCCCATTTGCAGCCATGATAACTGTTTTGTTTGTATTCAGTTTCATCCCATGTGCCTTCAGTTTTTATTCTATTCCCATATCATTTACTGAAATAATTGTTCAGAGTCTGCTTGTAATGCCAGTTTGTCTGCATACAGCAGCTTTGTTGCTTTGTCCTATCTAACCTGTCTGCTAATGTAGTCTAGCACCAGTGTGATCAGTGATGGGTTCAGAGCTGAACCCTGATTCACACTCACTCTGACTAGAAACACACTGGAAACCCCTCTGTGAGTCAGAATATTGTTCATATGTGTGCCATTGGGTCTTTGTACACAGGCAGCACTAATACTGCCAACTTTTCCAATACTTCTAAACATTACAGAACTTCCCAAATAAGCTTTCTTGGGATCCTGTCATATGCTTTCTCAAAGTTTAGGAATGCCCATTTGGATTCTTCCTCAACTCAAAAATAAGTCAGTTGTGATGCATCCTGATCTGAACCTGAACTGCTCATCTCCCGTCTTACTTTCTACTACTCTGCGTATTCAGTCATCAATCACTCTTGTTACTTCTTGCCTTCTTCCTGTATATGGGTATTTATGCTGGCTTTCAGGTGCTTATTCTGTAGTCATCTGAGATACATCTTTCTCTCCATACTGCTATGAATACACATTTCTCCCCTAACTCACCCAGCATCTTAATCAACTCTACTGTGGCTTCATCGGAGCCTGCTGCATTCCCCAACTTCATTTTCCTTAGTGCTATTCTTACTTCTTCTAGGGTGGTCTCTTATTTTTTCATTGTTGGCTATGTCAGGGGCTGTATAGCTTCTTTGGGGGTTTCTTTCACTCAAAAGTTGCTGGAAGTACTCCTTTCACCTGCCTTTGATATCTTGTGGACTTGTGAGCAGGTTGATGTTGGCATTTCTTTTCGGTTCATAGGTTCATAGGTGTTTACTAGGCTAATGGCCCTGGGGCCTTTACAAGCCTAGCCCATAGGATTACCCTGGTGTCGTGACACCCGACCTTAGTTCCCAGTGCCTCTGTCCAGTAGAGCCACTGGAGTTATCCTTGGGGTGAAATTTCAATTTCCCATCCCCTCATCAAGATTTCTCTTGAAGAGGGTCAGTGAGGTGCTCTGCTTGACATGTATGGGAGTCTATTCCATAGCATGGGCAGTCTCTGGGTTATGAACCTGTCCCTCCAGCATGTTCTGTTGATTGTGGTAATGAGGTTGAGGTCTCTGGAATGTGTGGTGTGGAGGGATTGAGATTTCTTTAGATGTAGCATTTCTAACAGAGCTGGGTCAGACATGGCTTTGTAAATCAAGCAGAGATCGCCTCTAAGTAGGTGATATGAGACAGAGAATAGTTGGAGTTTTTTTGAGTCTGTCCATACAGGACAAGTGTTTAAGGCCTAGGATCCTCTTTGTGAGATACTTTTGCAGCCACTCCAATTGTTGCAGGTGTCTAGTGAGGTACATGTCAAATGGGGCATTGTACTAGATGATTGGCCTAATGAGGGAAGAGTAGACGGAAACAATGACCTCTTTCTTCCTGGATGCAAAACCCTTAGTAATGAGATGTGCCACATAGAAGGACTTTCTAACTACAGTGGCAATGTGGTAATCAAAAGAGAGGTTGCTGTCAACCTGTGTCCCCAGATCTCTTATAACACCTTCAGTGTTCAGTGGGCTCCCATCGATGTGGTAATTAGTGGGAACTGAGTTTTTTCCAAAGAGGATGATGACACATTGTTTGGCATTAAGCTTACGGCCATGGTTTTGACACCAGTCATTGGTCTCAGTGAGGCCTTTCTGTAGGCTGTCTAAATCACTTGAGGAGTTAATAATGGCTCTCAGCTTGCAGTCGTCTGTGAACTTGGTCAGCCAGAGTCCCTCCATCTTGGCCTGGACGTCTGAGAAGTAGATGCCAAACAGGAGAGGACCCAGGACCAATCCATGTGGGACTCCACTCGTGACCGGTTGGCAATCTGACTTGGAGTCCACTACTTTCACACTGTAGGTTCTATCTGTGAGCCAATTTGCAACCCACTTAGTGATATAGGGGCTGATGCCTAGTTTGGTGAGTTTATCAATAATTCCTGAGTGGGGAATGGCATCAAAGGCCTTGGCCAGATCAAGGTAGGCTGTATGAACTGCCTTGCCCTCATCCACAACTCTGGTGACTGACTCAAAGAAGTCAACCAGGTTGAGCAGGCATGATCTACTTTTCACAAAACCAAACTGAGTGGGATCTAGAGTGTGGAGATTCCCTATATCCTTGTTTAATTAGGTCCATGATGATGCTCTCCATAGCCTTACATATCAGACTCATCAGGCTAATGGGGTGATAATTCCCAGGGTCTGTAGTCGCTCCCCCTTTATGGAGAGGGATGACGGTAACAGTGCACCATTCGGTAGGGACAAAGCCTGAGGTGAGGCTGTGACTGAACAGGGCACACAGATGTGGTGCCAGTTCACATTGTAGTTCATGTAGAACACATCCACAGATATTGTTGGGTCCCATGGAAGCTGTATTCTTGGTCTTGGACAATGCAGCTTTAACCTGTGCTGCAGTAATGTTGGGTGCCTGTCATTCCTCTGGTAATGTGATTGGTCCTTGGGGAGGGTAAAGTTGGCACTGAATCTGTTGGCCAGTATGTTGGCAATATCTGTTGGCTCAGTATAGGAGGTACCATTGTGCAGTAACTCAGAGCAAATCTTGGTACTGCCACAGAGATTCTTGATATAACTATAAAAGGCTTTGTGGTTGTTTTTAGTGTCCGCCACAATTCTGCCTTCATAGCTGGCTTTAGAGGTTTTGATGAGGGTTTGCAACTTTTTGTTAAGGCTAATAAGGGAGTTTTTCCAGTCTTTGGACTTCACCTTTTTCTGCAACAGTTTCTTCCTTCTATTGTAGAGTTTATTAATGGCAGGGGTCCACCAGATTGGCTTTCTCTTTTTGGAGGAGAGTGTCTTGGTTCTGTTGGGTATGGCTAGTTCCATGCATTTATGTATGTGTTCGTACAGTGCATTGGTGTATAATTCAGCAGTCATGCATCTATTTATTCCCCTATTTGGTAGGGACAAAGCCTCAGGTGAAGCTGTGATTGAACAGGGCACACATGTGAGGTGCCAGTTCACTCTGTAGTTCATGTAGGACACAGCCAGGGATATTGTCAGGTCTCATAGAAGCTGTATTCTTGGCCTTGCGCAGTAGTAATACTGGGTGCCTAGCAATCTACTGGTATTGTGATTGGTCCTTTGGAGGGGGGTTAATGTTCGCATTGAATCTGTCAGCCAGTATACTGGCAATATCTGTTGGCTAGGTATATGAGGTACCATTGTGCAGTAGCTCAGAGCAAATCTGGGTATTGTGTGGAGATTCTTTACATAACTATAGAAGGTCTTGTGGTTGTCTTTACTATCTGCTGTAATTCTGTTTTTATAGCTAGCTTTAGAGGATTTGATAAGGGATCTCAACTTTTTGTTGAGTCTGATAAGGGAGATTTTCCAGTCTTGGGACTGCACCTTATTCTGGATCAGTTTCCTCCTTCTGTTGTAAAGTTTGTTTATGGCAGGGGACCACCAGATTGGCTTCCTTTTTTTGGAGCGGAGCATCTTGGTTCTATTGGGTATGGAGAGATCCATACATTTCTGTACATTTTCATATAGTGCATTGGTGTATGATTCGGCAGTCATGCAACTATTCTCCATTTGCATGGGTGCCGTGAAGTTAGCAAATTCTGTTTTTAGGAGCCCAAAGTTAGCTTTGGAGAAGTTTTTCATGGTGGTTTCCTTTGCGGTGGGGGGGGGGGGATTACTAAGGTGATTAGTTTGTGGTTGGATCTAACCTGGGAGGAGTTGACTATTGGTGTTGAGCAACAGTCGCCCATGTTAGTAATGACCGGGTCAAGGATGTTGCTACCTCTAGTGGGGGTAAGACAAGCTAGTCCAGGGCATTGGAATTAATGAATTCCAGGAAATGATGGGTAAGTGTATTGGTACATGAGTAGTTTTCCCAGTTAATGGAGGGGTAGTTGAAGTCGCCCAGTATGAAAGTGTTAAGTTGGACCAAAATATTCTCCAGGGTGCTTAGGAACATGGAGTGTGAGTGTTGGGACATGTTTGGGAACCTATAGTAGGCTACGACCTGAATCGCTGTCTTACCCAATGTTAGCTGCACCTGAAGTATCTCTGATGTGTTATGTTGGGCTACCAATCTGGAGGTGCGTGCATCCTTTATGAATATGGAAACACCACCACCTTTGGAACTTCAGTCCAAGTTCTGGGGCTAGAAGGTGTTGAATGAGTTATAGCCTGGTAGTGCAGGGGTTCTTTCTGTTGCCTTGAACCAGGTCTCTGTTACAGCACAAATGTCAATGTTCTCCATTTTAAGGAGTGCTTCGAGTGAGTGCATTTTGAGATTTAGACTTCTAGCTGAGCAGCATGACCCTCAGATTGCATTTGTTTGTAGCTGTTATGGTGGTAATTTGGTCTTTGGAACACCGCCTAAAAAAAGGCACTATAGGGGTGACGAGTGTTGGCCAGTATCCAGAAGCTCAGGGGTGACAGATGCAGGCCATCTCTGGCAAAGCATCGAGGTCTGTCAATCATGTCATCCCAGGCAGACAGATACTGGATCCCCTTAGAATTACACCAGAAACTTAGCCAATTGTTGAAATCAATCATTTTCTGCTTGTACTGTGGTATCATTCTGAGTGATGATAGGATGCTGCTCAGGGCTAGGGTCATACCTGCTTGGGCTACATAATCCGAGAGTAGTCCAGGGAGGTACGTTTCAGGTCATTCACACCCACATGTACAATGACAGAGTCATAGTTGTACCTATTGTTGAGGGACCTGAGTGCGTGCGTTATGTGATGGATCCTGGCACCTGACAGTGAGTGGGACATCAGTGTGCCTCACTATCGAATCACCTATGACTAGTGTGTTTGGCATCCTGTTATGCCTTAGGGGCTTTGGTTGAGTGGCACACTGTTTAGGAAATAGCAGCACTGTTCACATCTGAGCACTGGGTATGTGCGGCACACCTCAGGGTTTAAACAGGGAGGAAATGGGAAGGGTAAACAGCAGTAGGAAGGCAATCAAGGACAACTAGCATAGCTGGCAGGTGAAATGTATCAGAATCAGCCAATTACACAGGCAGCAGCCCAGCCCAGCACACTACTATAAACCAGGAAAATACCTTTTAGTCTGTTTTTTCCCACAAACTCTACACCACTGATGTACACAGAGGGGGACATTTTACCTGACAAAACTAACAAAATGTTAGGGGCGGCTGTCACTCTCATACATCAATATGTGCAAGAGGCTGAGGGTGGTAAGGATGTGAATGCTGATGACCATCCCACAGTGAGGAGGAGGAGAAGAGTGTACAGACCCAGGGTAACCTACCAGGGGTTACATGAGCTGGAGATAGTGGAACACTATAGGGTGGACAGGGACATTCTACAGCAAACTGTTGAGCTGTGCCAGCCCCACCTCACACACAGAACCAACAGAGGGGAACCCATCCCAGTGGATACCAAGGTATGTGTAGGCTTAAGAATACTAGCCACAGGTATCTTCCAAAGGCCAACTGGGGATATCATGGAGATCTCACAGGCATCAGCATTCAGGGTACTCCACCAGTTCCTGGATGCCATGGCAGCACATGCCAGTGAGCACATATATTTCCTCAACACCCGTGAGGTGTTGACCAGCAATATGCGTCTCTTCCACCACATAGCAGAATACCGTGAGGTATTGGGTGCTATAAACTGCATGCACATACACATCAAAGCACCACCTGTTGAGCGGGGTAGGGTCTACATAAACCGCAAGGGCTTCCCCTCCATCAACTGCCAGGTCATATGCGATGCCCAGGGCATTATCATGAATGTGTGTGCTGGCAGCCCTGGAAGCTAGCATGACTCCCACATCTGGCATATGACAGCTGCACCAGTCATTTGCCAGTGGAGATATCCCATATGGCCACCTAGTGGAGGATGCTGGCTATGCACTGGACCCGTGGCTGATGACACTCCTCAGAAATGCACACACTCTGAAAAAAAAAAAAAAAAAAAGAAATGCACACACACCTGAACAAGAACGTCATAATGAAGCACATTCACAAACCAGAATCATTATTGAACTTGTGTTTGGGATGCTCAAGTCACGGTTCTGCTGCCTTGACACATCCGGTGGAGCCTTGCAGTACTCTCCAGCTACATGTACACAAATGTTCATAGTATGTGCCATGCTACACAATATGATCCTGCGGAAACAGCTGCAGCAGGAACAGCATGGGGCAGGGCCACACAGCCACCCACCATTGCCAAGGCCATCACAGGCACAGAATGGCTTAGAGGAGGAACAACCTGAGCCTGGCCTTGTAGGTAGAAGGAGGCATGCCCAGTATGCCCAGGCCTTGGCAAAGAGGCAACGCATAGCACATACACTGACATGGTACGGACCCAGGGAATGACACATCTCTCTGACTCGCACATACATTAAAAGGGATGCCAAACATGACACTACCTGTGCCTTACCATGTATAGGCAGTGTACTGTGTGCATCTGACATAGTCAGTCCTCCAGCACCATCTGCCGTACTGGCCCAGGCACAAGGTAAGTCACTCCTCCTATCAATTTGTGAATGTAGTAGTATGTTCTGATACTTTTATCTATGGTATGGATGCAAGCATGCAAGGGAATTGTGTGGCCGAATAGGATAGCATCAGACAGCTGAGAGCTATATGGAACAGCAGGAAATCCATAACAAATACTGGTGTCAACATACTAGGCAGTAGTACACAAGGTGACAACTCCCACTGCAGTACATGTGGTGGCCCAAATAACTGTGTGTCCATAGGCTACACACATGGCTGTCATTGAGGGTTCACATATCCACCCCCAGCCTCACCCAGCAGGACAGGTGTAGATGAGCATAGATAAAGGTCAGGCTAAGGTCCTCAAATGCTGCCAATGGTGAACAGCCCCCCTACAGACCTACACAGACATAGTACAACAGGTCTGGCAGTTGCATCATAGTTCTGAAGGGCAAGAGGTCTGAAACTGAAATGTATGCAACTACAATTTAACATGTGTATTCTACTGAGATGCCTCCTTTGTGCAAGATAGGTAACAATACAATACTAAATGGAAGTAAACAGATTAAGTGAAATACCACTACAGTCATTGCAAATGTGTAAAGTCATCAGGTGTGCCCCCCACAACCCCATGTAGAAATGCAGTAACATGTAAGTTTGTGGAGTAATATCAGTGGAGCACAGAGTGCCAGACATGTCCCAAGCAACAGGATAAATTAGTGCATGTCTGCAATATGCAGGGGTCAGTGTGCTAGGTTTCTGTGTGTTTAATGTTGTTTGGAAGTGGTCAGCATGTAGGTCTGCATGTTGTGTCTCAGTGGCCTAGGCACAGTACTGTGCTTGACAGGGCCATGTCCCAATAACTGCAGTTCCAACCAATGTAAACTGTCCAGATGTCAATAGCAGTCAACGGTGGAAAGCTGGACAGGCCATGAACAGGGGGCCCTACATGGAAACACTACACAGGTGGAAGTACCATATGCAGTGCCTACAATAACTCTCAGCTGCACACAACTGTGGAATTATATATCTAGAGGTGAGCATAACATTAGTTGTCCCTCCACTATGGAATACTGGTTGTCTGCCCAATCACTGCCACACCACCAAAGCACTGTTACACACTAATGCCAGACTGCTGATGGCCATACAGAAGGCGGGATATGGATAACGTCCCACTTATACCTGTGAGGCAGGTGCCCTAAGCTGACATATCACACATGCACTCAGGTCACCCCTAACACCCGCAGGTATCTCACAGGTGAGATCTTTACTGTTGGGAGTGAGTGCAGTATGACACCACTTCTGTATGGGAATACCCACAGAATGCAGCATGCTGAAGAGGTGTCCTATGCAGGTGTGTCCCTAGCTGTAAGCAGCACACTGCCTGCATCCAGACCAATGGATCAATATGGACAGGAAGTATTGCCAGTAACACCTCACACACTTACCCTGTCACCGAAGGGGAATCCACTGGCTCGCAGCCTGAGAATGTTTGAGTGACAGAATGCACTGGCCTGCTACAGATGGCCCGCATCACTACCAAATGACCCACAGTCCTCTGTCAAAGGCCTGTGCCTCATCCATAGTGCCAATGTATGGTATCTTATGGGGTTCTAACTAACAACCTAACACAGTCAGCAGAACACAAATGGAAGGCCATGCTGAGAAATCCCAGTAGCATGCCTCCCATGTCCTACTGCAAGAACTGTGGACCAGTCCATAACTACTGCTGGGATGAAGGGCCAACTATAGGGATACTTCTCAGATATTGCTCACATAATGTTAGGAAGAGGATAGAATAACAGAGGGTGGGGTGTAGAAGCATGGATGTCATGGAGTGTGTGGTCTGAAATGCTGATGTGTGCCCATACTACCCCTGCCTGCAAATCCATTAATGGGTGGCTACAAACCTGCTCATAAACCACAATGTGAAGGGGAACTGACTAGATATATGAGTTCTACCTCTGGGTAACCTGGGTGAATCTGTACAGCTGAGAGGTATGTCCACAGCAAGATATGGCCATTCTGTTAAGTCAATATATGTACAAGAAGGGGATCCTCAGCCACCATACTATCAAGATGCTGGACCATTTACACAGACCTATCAGCAAGTGTCTGTAACTACCCCTCCAGAATGGCAGGAGTGTGCAAGAATGTGTAGGCTGTTGTCCACAATACTGGACTCAGCTTCATTCATCTTGTATTTTCAATGTAAATAACTGTGAGCAAATAATTATATCTGTCAGTTGTTGATGACATAATACATCACAGTGTAAAACAGTACATATGTCTGAATATCTCTGCTAACACCATCCATGTAACACAAGCAGCACAGACAGCAATAGTTACAGTGTCCCCCTATCTTTCAACCATTGTGACTACATATTGTCAGCCTATCTACAGATATCCTGCAGAAACAGGTTGCTACCTGTAGGTGTAGAACGCCAAACCCTGGACTGGAGTACAACCTTACCTGGAATGGATTCACACACTCAGTACAGAAAGTCATACTGGGCATGCTCCTACACTTAGAAAAATGAAGCCCATGTCTGACACAGTGGACTATTAATTTCTGTCATTTGCAGATGTCTGTGCACACACACCAAACTGTACACCATTTATGCTTCACACACACATTGGATAGGAATACTCATACATATCTAAGGCCAACAGACTATAATATGTCAAACACACACACAGACATGGGGAAGAGAGAGACAGACAGTGACAGAGAGAATCACTTTATGTGGCCTGTTCCACCCACTACACATCCCATTGGCCTATATTACATGATGTGGCCTATATTACATGATGTGCTGATGTCAATCACTGTAGACATTCCTTTTGTTAGCCCTCAGCTCTCTAGTGTCTGTGGTGCTTGTGATAACTGTGTAATACTATAGTACAGATAAGTAGTCATGTAGCATCTGTAAACTCAGTCCTGTCAAATGTAAAGTTGTGAGTGAGTGTGTGTGTGTGTGTGTGTGTGTGTGTGTGTGTGTGTGTGTGTGTGTGTGTGTGTGTGTGTGTGTGTGTGTGTTTCCAGAGGAATGATTGATGGCCCATTTACACACACTGCACTTTCCATTGCCCTATGTTAGCACGCCTGCTGATGTCAGTCACCTTGAAATAACCCTTTGGCCAAGTCTCAGCCCTATAAGCTCCTTGCTGCTTGTGATAACTGCATAATACTGTAGTGTAGCAAACTAGTTAGGCAAGAGTTCTAATCCCAGACATGACAATTGTTAAACTCTATGTGTACGGGTGTGTGTGTGTGTGTGTGTGTGTGTGTGTGTGTGTGTGTGTGTGTGTGTGTGTGTGTGTGTGTGTGTGTGTATGTGTGTGTGTGTGTGTCTGTGTTTGGAGATGAATGATTTTGAGGCCATTCACACTCACTACACCTCCCATTGCCCTACTTTAGCACTCCTGCTGATGTCAGTCGCCTTGAAATAACCCTTTGGCCAAATCTTAGCCCTATAAGCTCTGTGGCACTCGCGTTAATTGTGTAATACTGTAAAGTAGTAAACTAGTTAGGTAGGAGTTCTAATACCAGACAGGGCAACTGCTAAACTGCGTGTGTGATTGGAGATGAATGATTTTCAGGTCATTTACACTCATTACACCTCCCATAGCCCTACTTTAGCACTCCTGCTGATGTCAGTCACCTTGAAATAACCATTTGGGCAAGAGTCAGCCATATAAGCTTTGTGACATGTGCAATAACTGCATAATACTATATTGTAACAAACTAGTTAGGTATGAGTTCTAATCCTGGTCTTGTCAACTGTGTAAATGTGTGTCTTTGTGTGAGAGTGTGTGTGTGTGTGTGTGTGTCTTTGTTGACAACTGATTTTGTGGTCATTCACACTTACTACACTTCCCTATCCTGTGTTGGTGTGACTGTGTAATAACAGGATCCATTGCGGGGTGGGGTTTGCTACATTATTATATTGAGGACCTAGTATATGTCCCAATGTCCACATTACAAGGCCAACAGTTGTTAAACACCATAGAGGTTGGTGTAGACAATCCACAGCCATAAATGTCTAGTGCCATGTGCAATGACTATGGATTAGTGAACAATATTGGCAACCCTTTGAGTAATACTCAGAGACCACTCTCCTCCCACGGATCATACATAAACACGCTTGGCTAGGCAGCAACCACTATATCGGTAGTTCTCCTGCAAGTTGCCTCACAGATACTACCCACAGTGTGATTGCAGTGGACTACATGCCTGTCGACCACAACAGTGCCACTGACATCAGAAAGTACTTTGATGTGTTACATCTCCTGACTGAGTGTGTGTTATCCAGCAAGTAAAAGGACATGGCACCCTGTTCCACCCCCCTAAGTAGCCCAATCAATGTGTACTGTGGCCGTTTTGCCATATTCCCCCACTGGATGCCCACAACAACTGTAGAGTCTGCAAATGTACCCCATAAAGGGAATACCATGCCTTATACACATGCCCTGTATGGACAGACACCAATAACTCCAATGAATCCCCGTATCATACTGTTTATGTAGATGCAGTCACTACCTCAGTTACATAGGTAAGTCTCAACAAATGAGGTCAGAAATGCTACTTCTGAAGATACTAATCAGTCCACACAACATGCTCCAGAGACCTGAAGCAGAGCACACTTCCACACTTCAAAGAACATGCATGTGAGACTTGTGCACAACCCAGAAAATGTCCATGTTATGTAATATAAATCACATACATGTGAGGCAGTGCACATCACTGGCCACCAACAATAGAAATCTGGATGAATGGATGGGGAATGCAATACCCATCCCTGGGGACCACTCCAGTAGCTATATTATTGAGCCACACTAGGGACTATTTTCATGTGGCCTGATGCCAGGGTATTCCCTTGGGCTAGCCTTGTACAGCCGTCAGGCCCATTCAGCTACTACACACCTATGAAGCAATGAACCTGTGGATCTCAGTACTGGCAAATGTGTGTGTGTGTGTGTGTGTGTGTGTGTGTGTGTGTGTGTGTGTGTGTGTGTGTGTGTGTGTGTATGCACGTGTGTGTGTGTGTGAGTGTGTGTGTGTGTGTGGGTGTGGATAGTAAACTCAGTGCGTTTCGTTGATGAATATCCCCTGTGGCTGTGGTTATTAGCAATCAGAGGTGTGGCCAAACCACAACACATAACATTCTCCATTCTACAACAGATGTAAATCAAAATATACCTATGTACAACCCTCAGCCCTATAATCTGTGAGGCATATGCAATCGCTGTGTTACAGACCGTGGATTTCCGTGCACATACTGTACCTTGCCTATGACATGGTGGATGTGTTACCACACTGCTATACTGCATGGTCATGCTGCAGGGTCACATCCTGCTGACACACAGATGCCTAGAATGGAAATGGGATACAGCATGTGAGAACACATTCACTCAGCACTTCACTTGTGTGGGGAGAGTGTGATAAAGCTGGCACTGAATATGTTGCCAAGACTGGGGGCCAATATCTGTTGTCTCAGGATAGGTATTAGCATTGTGTAGTAACTCACAGCACTTGTGTTTAATGCTGTGGAGGTTGTTGATGTAACTGTCAAAGGCTGTTGTGACTGTTGTCAGTGTCTGCTGTATCTCTGCCATCATAGATGCCCATAGGGGATTCCATGTGTGATCCAAAGTTGATTTTGAGGCTAATAAGGGAGTTCAACAGTCATGGGACTCCACCTTTCTCTGCAACAGTGCCCTCCTTCTGATGTACACCTTAGTAATGGCAGCAGACCATCACACTGTCGCTCAGTGTTTGGAGGACAGTGTCTGGGTTCAGTTGGCTCTCACTAGTGCCATGCATTCATGTACCTTGCCATGGGTGCAGTGAAGACATACACCCCTGTTTTCATGGCTGCAAAGTCAGTTTTGGAGAGGTTGTGCAAGGTGGTTACCTTTGTGAGGGGTGTGGCTGAGATGTTGAGTACCATTAATTACAGCCTGTGTGAATCTCACCATGCAGGGATTGACATCTGTGGATAAGCAGCAGTCCCATATCTAAGTAGTCAACACAGGTCAAGGTTGTTGCATCCTCTACCAGGGGTCAGTATGCACTGGTCCAGGGCAATGAAAATGATGACTCCCAAAAGTGTTGAGCCACTGTACTGGCACTTGGCCACTTTCCCCAGGTGATGGAGGGGTAGCTGAAGACTCATACTATGTCAGTGTTGTGTTGAACCATCATAGATGGCAAGGTGTTGAGGAATGTGCATCGACAGTCTGTGGACATAGATGTGGACCCATAGCAGGCTATGGTCTAGATTGCACTATTACCTCAAGGTAGTTTTACCGGAAGTATCTCCAATACATTATGATAGGATACTAGTCTGGAGGTGTTCCTAGCCATAATGAATATGGAGACACCACCTGTGGAGGTGTGGTCCATGTTTTGGACCTGACAGATGTGGAATGTGTCATAGCCTGATATCGCATGTCAGCTGCCTGCAGTTGTGAACCACCTCTTCATTATAGCAGACATGTGTCCTCCACTCCAACGACTGCTATGAGTGACTGCATCCTGACAGTTAGATGTCTACTGTTGAGCAGCATGACTTTCAGATTGCATACATGTGTAGCTGTTATGGTGGTAATAACATCAGGAACACTGCCTAATAAGGCATCATAGGGGTGGCAAGACACTTAGCCAGTACTTGAAATCCAGCAGTGACAAATGTAGGACATCTGTGGCAGGTCATTGGGTTCTGTTAATCATGTCATCCCAAGCAGAGGGGTACTGGATCCCCCAAGAATGACACATAACACATAAGTCAGTGTTGCAGTCAATCTGTTGAGAGTACTGCAGCATCATTCTGGGTGACAGTGTTACACTGCCCAGGGCTACTGTCATACCTGCCTGGACCACATAATCAGAGAGTTCAACCATGTCTCTTGTCAAGTCATTCACACCCATATGGATACAGATTGATACTCGTACTTGTTGTGGAGTGCCATGACTGGCTATGTCATGTGTTGGATGCTGGCATGTGATAGATATTTGGCTGTTACCTGCTCCATATTCAACTTAGTGAATGGGATACGTGTGTGCCTCAGTATTGAGTTCCCCATGATCACTGTATTGTGCAAGGTGGTTAGTCTTAGGAGCTTAGGTTGAAGGGCACACTGTGTAGATTAAATATCTGCCCCTTGGCATGTGCCATGTCATGGTGTCTGAGTGGGTGTCTGTCTTGCTGGTCTGTGCTGTTTGGGTAAATGTCCATTGAGTGCCTCTGGGAAGTTGGGTGTGTGGCTTTTCTCTGTATGTTATCACTGTCAAAGTGGGTGTCATGGTGAGCTACGTATTCCACATGGTGTAGTGCAGGTGTTGATCATGACCTGCTAGTGCAGTCTTTGCTGGAGAGTGCATATGTCCACATTGGGTGATATATGGGTAACCCTCACAGGTCTGAGTGTTTGGTGTTTAGAGAGAAGGCTTGTCTGTGTACATGAGGCAGTTGCAACAGTGCCTCATAGTGGACAAGTGCTCCAGGTTAATGGGTGATAGCACAGATAACCACCCTACAAACATGCCAGGAGGGGTGAACATAACTAGTAAGTACTGGGGTTACATCTGTGATGAATGAGTACTGCTGACAGCTCCCAGGTGTGCCACACTTCTTGATACAATACCCTGGTGAAGTGCCAAGCCATAATGCTAGCTGAAGTGCAAGACAGGAAGAACTAGCATGATGTATGGGTGGGACAGAAGGCAGACTGTCTGCTACCTGTAATACTTTACCACAGCTGTGCGGTTACCAGCAGCTTTGGCCTTGTGAAAATTCAGTAAGCTCTGTAGTGCATGCGGTAACTGCGGAACACTATAGTACACATACCTAGACAGGCAGGAGTTCTAATCCCAATACTGGCAAGTGTGTGAATCATGTACTGTCTGGCTTACACCATTTTTGACCTGTGTACTGCCCTTTACCCCACTTTAGTAGTCCTGTTGATGTCATCCACCTCAGATGTACCTTTGGAAAACACGGAAATGTATAAGTTATGTGGCTCATCTTATAACGGCATAGCACTATAGTAAGAATACATAGATTGGCAGGAGTTCTAATCCTTATGCTGGAAGCTGTTTGTGTGTATGTGAGGATCATATCTTGTGTGGCTTATACCATTTTGATGTGTATACCATACATGGCTGGTGACTACCTCCCACAGCCATTACTTTATATAGTGTGGTAACAGCATCTGCCTCATATGCACTAGGTTAAATCATTGTGATAGCACAATACATATACATACATCATTGTGATAGCACAATACATATACATACACACACACACACACACACACACACACACACACACACACACACACACACACACACACACACACACACACACACACACACACACACACACACACAGACACACACACACACACACACACACACACACACACATATATATATATATATATATATATATATATATATATATATATATATGATATATTCAAATGTATAAATCTCGTCTGTGTGTATATTCCCCCAGGCAATAACATAAATACCCTTGAAGATATCCTACATTAGTTATCCAGCAGTTACCCCCAAGAAACCATTGTACTTGAGGACTTCAACATAGACTTGTACAGTCCTCTGTATAGATGTGTCTGGCATATCTGTATGTTTGCAACCTATACGTGGTCAGAAGTGGTCTGTGTACCTTATCAATGCCCATGTATGTGATATTATAGACAAATAGGTCACAGTGAGTGTACTGACACATATGGCAGCATGAAGTATCATACCTGACTGAAACATCATGCTGATGTGACGTCTGCCGCCCTCACAGGTGGCCTGCCTTGTAGGTGCAATACATGAGTCCAGATGCATGGTTTTACAGGTGAACTTTTCCCTTTATGTGTCACATTACAGGGCCCTGAGTTCAAGACTTAGCAGGCCTTATTATTTTGTTGCAAGGCAGAGCAGTTCTGCTGGGGAGGAAGGGATAAGGGCAATAATTAAAAGGGGTCCCTAGTTTGGGCCTCTTCATCCCCATTTAGACAGCTTTGGATCAGATTTGTTGCAATAAGTGGTTCAGAGTGTGGATCTGATGTCCAACTGCACTACATACATATACATACATATATATATATATATATATATATATATATATATATATAAATATATATACATATATATATATATATATTTATATATATACACACACCCCCACACACACACACACGCACACACACACACACACACACACACACACACACACACACACACACACATATATATATATATGATATATTCAAATGTATAAATCTCATCTGTGTGTATATTCCCCCAGGCAATAACATAAATACCCTTGAAGATATCCTACATTGGTTATCCAGCAGTTACCCCCAAGAAACCATTGTACTTGAGGACTTCAACATACACTGGAACATGTGTCCCTCAGAGCCCCCCACTCACCACATAAACCTTTATAGATTTTCATAAGGTCATATCCTCTCCCACTAGGATCAGTAAACACAACAATAAAGCAACTATTCTGGATTGGATGCTTGTTAACACCCATCACCTCAAATACAAGAGTGGGACCCTGCCTGATGATGTAAGTGATCACCTCCTCACCTATTTAATCAGGCAAAAAGCTGATATCCACAACCAGTCCATTTTTAAAACAATGAGGAACAATAAGAATTTCAACTACACAAGTTTCCAAAATGAACAAAAATCTTGCAATTGATTAGTTCTGAAACAATTACCACTTGAAGAAGTAGTAAATTATTTTAATACCAAATTCCTATCCATCCTTGACACCCATGCACCAGCACGGGCTATTAGAACCAAAACAAAAGTTGCTCCTTGGCTCTCAAAATAAACCAGACATAAAATGCTACTTAGAAATAGGGCTTGGGCCACTTTAAGGATCACAAAAAACCCCATAGATCAACTTAGATACAGACAGCTAAGAAATGAAACAAAAAAATCCACCACATTAGACAAGAAAAACTATTACTGTCATCTACAAGAAAAACACCAAAGCAAGCCACAAAAGTTTTGGGTAGGTATAAACAAACTCCTTAGTCCAGGACAGTCCTCCACTCCTACCCCCTTGGATTCTAACCAAAACCCCCCATCAGAAATTGCCATTACCTTTAACAACTTTTAGCAGTAAAAGTAGTAGTAGCCAGAAGTCCAAACCTCAAGATGCATGCACTCGAGGCCCTCCTCAGTATGGAGAATATCGATATCTGTGCAGTAACAGAAACCTGGTTCAAGGCTCCCAAGAGCACCCCAGCACTACCAGGCTATACCTCATACCATGCTTTTCGGCCCCAATACTCGGACCGAACCACAAGAGGAGGGGGAGTATCCATATTCATCAAAGATACCCATACCTCCAGGCTAGTGGCACTGCACGCAGCATCTGAGACCATCCATGTGCAACTAACAGTGGACAAAACTGCCTTCCAGTTTGTAGCCTGCTACAGACCACCCTCCCAAACTCAGGAACCCAACTCGGCTTTCCTGAAGACATTGGAGAATATGAAGGTCTCTCCAAACACCATTATATTGGGTGACTTTAACTACCCAAACATAGACTGGGAGCACTACTCAAGCCCCAACACCCTAGCCCAATGGTTCCTAGAATTTATAAACTCAAATGCTATGGAACAACTGGTCACCACTCCCACAAGAGGGAAAAACATATTGGACCTGAGCATCACCAACATGGGGACTCTATGTTCCATACCAGAGGTATTACCCCTCATTGGTAAGATCTGACCATAAATTAATCACTATGGACATCCATATCCCGTCCCCACCCCCAGCAAAGGAAACCACGGTCAAAAACTTCTCAAAAGCAAACTTCCCACTTCTAAAAACCGAGGTGGAATCCTTCAAAGCCCCAGGGCCAGTGGGAAATATGGTCCAAACTGCAGAATCCTTTACAAATGCATTCTATGGATACCTACAGGAATGCATGGATCGTGCTATCCCAAATAAAACCAAGACACACTCCTCCAAGGGCAGGAGACCTGTCTGGTGAACCCCAGCCATAAATAAGCTGTACAACAGAAGGAGGAAGCTACTACATGATAGAGCAAAATCCCTGAAAGGGAAGGCAACTCTGATCAGTACTAGCAAGAAACTATGATCCCTCATAAAATCATCTAAGGCTATCTTTGAAAGAAAAATTGCACAAGATGCTAAAGATAATCACAAGGCCTTCTTTAGTTATGTCAGAAACCTGGGTGGAAACTCCCAGATATGCTCTGAGTTAGTGCAAAATGACAAAAAATACACTGAACCCACAGACATTGCCAACATTCTGGCAGACAGGTTTAGTGCAAACTTCTCCCCCCCTTCCCCCCAAATGAGCAAATGACTATCCCAACAGAGTGTAGCCTCCCTCGCATCACAGATGTACAGGTGAGAGCTGCCCTCTCCAAAGCAAAAAACACAGCATCAATGGGACCGGATGGTGTCCCGGGCTGCATTTTACATGAGCTCCAAGAAGAACTGAACCCTCACTTAAAATCACTATTCAGTCTCAGCCTTACAACAGGATATGTACCCAAAGAATGGCGTACAGCAACAGTGGTCCCACTCCATAAAGGTGGTGCCACAACAGAACCCAGAAACTATCGTCCTATAAGACTAACTAGCCTGGTCTGCAAAGCTATGGAGCGTATCATCATGGAACTCATAAACAAAGACAGTGGGAACCTTCAAACACTGGATCCTACCCAATTCGGCTTTGTTAAGGGCAGATCTTGCCTCTTGAACCTGGTCGATTTCTTTGAAACAGTCACCAAGGCCATAGACGAAGGGAAGGTAGTCCACACAGCATACCTTGACCTTGCAAAAGCCTTCGACACAATACCCCACTCGGGCATCATAAATAAGCTCACCAACTTAAATATCAACCCCTATGTCACAAGATGGGCTGCAAACTGGCTTAGGGATAGAACCCACATGGTCAGAATTGCAGGTGCCATGTCAGACTCTAAACCAGTTACAAGTGGCATCCCACAAGGCTCAGTCCTGGGACCTCTCTTGTTCGGTATATATTTCTCTGAGGTACAGGCTAACACTGGAGGACTATAGCTGACAAAGTTTGCAGATGACTGCAAACTGGGGGCCATAATTGACTCACCGGCTGACACAAGCATCCTCCAAAAAGGTCTGACAGAGACGGATAACTGGTGCCAGAGCCATGGCCTAAAGCTAAATGCCAAAAAGTGCATAGTCATCCCCTTTGGGCAGTCCTTCTGCATGCTAGCAGCCTAACTCTCATCCTGGTGTCATTTTACAGCAATTCCTGACATTTTTAACACTCTGCTCATGAACTATGGCACTGTTGTTTTATTTATATGCATGTGAATGATAAGATTATCTTAAACTGATGTGTTACATGCTATCCAGTTGAACCTATAAAGAATGTACTGCTAGATATTTGTTAAAGAAACTGCATACCCTGTTAAGAGATTGTTAGCTTCTAATGATTCAGTGAATGCTCTACTTTTTACTGTCATAATTATTGTCTTAATATCATATATTGTTGCTATTAGTTTCTTGCTACTTATCATTACTGTTATCTCTCTCTTTCCTACAAGTACCCTGCTCTTCACTGTGCTGTTCCTGACCACTTTTTTGTGAGAACCTAACAAACTGGTGACAAAGGACACGTTCAACAAATAGCCGTGGTTTCCTCTCCTAAGCCTCTACTCCCAGCTCCCACCTTCAAGGATTTCAGAAAGTATGTTATCTGTGTCCTACCTGTAAACTTACTACCATTCACTGTTGCTTCAGGGGTTCAAAGTTCATCCTGAGCCGGGTCGTCCAGCAGCCCCCCCCCCTCATACGTAGCTACCTTGTAATCTTTACACCTTTCCCACCTGCTACTACCCCTTCTACCAGCTTCTTTCCCACCCCTAACTAGAACTACAGTCCTCCTCCCTATACTGCAACTGCTTGAAATTCTAGCTTTGTCCTGTAGGGGGCACTACTGACCCTTCTATTATCTCTCCAGCTCACCCATTTTATTCTGATAGCTTTACACTTCACTTATCTGACCTAGAGCTACTTGCTACCTCACACTGTACCCTTTATTCTAGCTTGCTTTACATCCCTATATTCTTGGACACTCAATACTTATTCCCTGCTCCTTCCCACTTCATGCTTACTTCACTTACCTGCTGTATTCTTCTTTGCTGACTGATTGTTTCTCCTCCAGCTGCTCTGCTCCTTGTCGGTTTCTACCCACTCCGTTCGCCCTGCGGGCTCACTCTGCTCCCCTACTCTACCCCCAAATTTCACCCACCCCCAGAGGTCCTAGACTTATACTTCACTGGCCACACCCCCTCCCATCCTATCTCTCACCTTTCCAATTCCAGGCCACTCCCCCATCTCACTCAAATATTTAGAACTACCCATTACCTTATTTAATCACCATGTCCTTATTTTACCACTCCTACAGCTTCCATCTATCCACTTTACTATCTTCTTTCACAACTCTTCCTCATTTTCAAACTCCCCCAAACTCTTCCCTTATTTCTCTGTACCCTGCTCTATCCCTTTCATAACTCACTTCTTCTTTCTACTTCACCTATTTATACTACCTTATCCCAACCTAACATTACTCTCTATTATGGCCCCATCAAATAAACATATCCTCTTAAACATACTACTCTTAACCACCACAATGACCTCACTTACCATACCTTACTTACTCACCCACTATGAATATCTTTCTCTCCCTGAACAAAACCCTTACATCCGGCAAACAATAACACCTTATGTCATCTGCTCCCATAACCACAGCAACATAACCTGTATGTCCAGCTATATCCTACCATAATTCCACAGAGCACACCACATTACCTATTTCTCTTCCAAAAAGACTCTTCCTAACCACTTTAAACTCCCTAAATCTCTACAGCACCCCCAACAAAACCCCCTCATAGACGGTGATGTCCATCCAAATCCTGGCCCAAATAATAACTATACCAACAACCAAAACAATTTAACATCACCTACAGTCTCTACACTAACAAAACCATGCAACTCCCTCCTAATAGGCCACCTTAACATTAGAAGTGTAAACAATAAAATTTCCCATCTACATGCCCTCCTTGATGTTCACTCATTTGACATACTATGTCTTACAGAAACTTGGCTTAAACCATCTACTCTCGACCAGGAAATTACCCCTCCAGGATTTAACATCCTTAGAAATGACCGTAAAACCAAAAAAGGTGGAGGTATAGCCATTATTTATAAATCTAACCTCCAAATTACCCTCATTAATGATTTACCATCAATTGCCACCAGTTCAGAAATCCTAACTACCAAACTCCAAATGAATAATTCCAAATCAATCTACCTTCTCTGTATGTATCTACCCCCAAGTAATAATACCAGTACTCTTGAGAACCTACTTCTTCATCTCTCTACCCAACTACCCCAGGAGACCATTGTGCTTGGTGACTTTAACATAGACTGGTCCAATTGTAGTTCTATGAACCCTACCAATCACATAAACCTCTTTGGTTTCACACAATTAATACCAACTCCCACAAAAATCCACAAACCCAGTAACAAGGAAACTACTCTGGATTGGATCCTTGTTAATAGTCACCCTAACAATTATACTCCAGGAACCCTTCCTGATGATATCAGTGACCACATGCTTACCTACATTATTAGACAAAAAGTCCATTATCCAAACACTCATAACATCAAAACCTCTCACTCAAAAAGATTCTTTAATCCTGACAGCTTCCTAACGGAGCTGCAAGCATGTGACTGGTCACCACTAATCCATCTAGAACTTGATGAATCCATTACCTACTTTAATACTAACTTTCTTCAAATCCTTGACTGCCATGCTCCTATACGCACTACTAGAATAAAAAAACAAATCTGCCCCTTGGCTCACAAAACAAACCAGGCAGAAGATACTCCTTAGAAATAAAATCTGGGCAAAATGGAGAGCTACCAAATGCCCAACAAATCACATTCACTATAAACAGCTAAGGAACACCACTAAGAAGGATATTCTTAGAGATAAAAAAGATTTCTACCTTCAACTACAACAAACCTACCAACAAACTCCTCAAAAATTCTGGTCAGGAATAAACAAACTCCTTCATCCAGGCAACCCCACTACTCCAGACCCAACTGGCTTCAACCATAATAATTCCACCCTGATCCCCGATGCCTTTAATAACTACTTTACTGAAGCCATTCTAACACTAGCTAATTCTTTACCACCTCCAACCACTTTCCAAACTAACACCTGTAATAGTCCCCTACCTACCTTTCAGATTCAACCGGTATCTACATCCCTCATCTGTAAACTACTTCAAAAACTTAAACCTTGCACCCCTTCCACTAACCGTTTCCCATCCGAATTCCTACAAATAGCCGCAAAAGCCATAGCATACCCAATCTCCATCATTATCAACAGGACTATTACAGAAGGCAAAATCCCTGCACTATGGAAGATATCCCATATTATCCCACTACACAAAGGTGGTCCTTCTACTGAGCTTTCTAACTATCACCCTATTGCCTTACTTTCCCCTCTAGCTAAGATAATGGAAAAATGTTTTCACAAACAATTACTTACTCACCCACTACAAAATAACCTACTTGCAAACTGCCAACATGGCTTTAGGCCATTTCACAGCACATCGACTGCCCTCTTATCCTTTACAGATTCCATAAATAAAAATCGTAACAATAACTCTTTCTCCTCTGCCCTATTTATTGACCTGTCTAAAGCCTTTGATATGGTTAACCACAAATTACTACTTAACAAATGAATTGCCCATTCTCTCAACCCTCAAGCTATACAATGGTTTAGGTCATATCTGGAAAATAGACAGCAAGCTGTTCTTTGGCAGAACAATTTATCTTCACTACTACCAGTCAATATCGGAGTACCCCAGGGCTCTATCCTAGGTCCCCTTCTCCTTTCTTTATTTATTAACAATCTACATGATGCCATACCTCAAGCCACATGTATTCAATACGCTGATGACTCCACCTTAATCTGTACCGCGAAGAACATAGCCACTCTGCACTCTTACCCAAACTGTTTTTCAAAATGTTGAAAACTGGTTTACGCAACACTGCCTCCTCCTAAATCCTAAAAAAATGAAATTACTGCTTTTCACCCCTACTCACAAATCACCTACTCCATACCTCTCTTTAACCTCCAAAAATGGTACTATCATTACCCCAGATACTACAACCCGCCTTCTAGGTGTAACTATTGATAATCGTCTCAGCTTTGACAAACACATCAACTCCACTATAAAGTCTGTTAATAAAAAACTTGGTACCCTCTATAGAATCAAAGCCTTCCTTACCCCTTCTGCTAAGAAAACTATTGCCCAAACATACCTCATTTCTACCCTTTTCTATGCCTCTATCATTTATACCAACCTATCCAAAACTAATCTCTTTAAACTCTCCACCTGTTATAATAGCATAGCTAGATTCATCACAAGCTCCCCCTTTAAAACTCACCACTGCCTTAACCTCAAACAACTAGGATGGCTAGAATTGAAAAACCATATACTCTGTCAAAAATTACTTATTACTCAAAAGATCCTACACCATCCTAACAACACACCTATCCTCACTAATCTAATTACACCCTATACAAATCTATCTACACTCCGCTCTGCTAATAAGCTTCTAGTTTCCTCTAATAAAGTTAATAACAAAGCTGCGGATTCTCTCTTCTCAAACACTGCAGGAAAAATCTGGAACCAGCTTCCTTGGAAATATCTACCCTTGCATCTACTTCTCTTTTTAAAAAACACCTAAAAAAACATCTAAAAACTCATTGGCTTTGTCCATGCACTAACCCTGACTGACATTGGTTTCTCAACTTTTATTTTTTAATTACCTCTTTTCCCTACACCTTTTACTTAACTATCCAATTCATATTACTTCTCCGTCTTTTGAATGAAATATACACCACTTGTCCTCTCCTCCCTACCGGAGACTTGCACATACCTTCTATTGTGTGATAAATTATCAGTTAGTAGAGTCTCTATTAAACTTGCTATAATTTGAAATGTATTTTTATTTACTCTCTATGATAGCTATGTATGTTTATAAATTGTTAACTGTTGTAATTCAATAATGTATCATGAATTTCCCTTTTTAATACTAATACTAAATTATTCTGGAATCCTTCTTATGCCTATACATTGTTAACGTTTGCACCGTTCATGCTTGGAGCTTTTCTCCCTGGGCCACTACTGAAAATGGACATATATCCAGCTAGACTAGCCCAGTTAACAAATGTAAATTAAAATAAAATAAAATAAATAAATAAAATAAAAGACAAAGTGCCCACAAATGACCACATAGGTGATAATCCATTAAGTACAGAAGAAGTAATTAGGCATTTGGGGACCCAAGTAGATTGCAATCTCTCCTTTGACAATCACATTGCCAAAGTGGTTAGAAAGACATTCTATATAGCCCACCTTATCACGAAGGGGTTCACATCTAGATCAAGAGAGGTCATTGTGCCCCTCCACTCATCACTCATCAGGCCCATAATTGAATACAATGCCCCATTTGGGATGTACCTTACCCGACACCTGCTGCAACAAGAAAGACCCCAAAAGTACCTCACCAAGAGGATCAAGGGACTCAAACAGATGCCCTACGCAGTTAGGATAAAGAAACTCCAGCTCTACTCAGTTGCTTACCGCCTACTCAGAGGCGACCTGTTCCTGACATATAAAGCTATGTCCAACCCAGAATTAATGGACATGCTCCACCTCAAGAAATCCAAATCCATCAGAGCTACACACTCCAGTGACTTAAACCTCAGCAGAGAAATAAATAGAACATGCTGGAGGGACAGATTCATATCCCAGAGGCTCCCCTAACTCTGGAAAAAAATCCCAATCCATGTTAGACAGAGCCCCTCAATGACCCTCTTCAAGAAGAATCCTGATGTTTGGATGAGAGATCGTAAATTTACCCCTGGGATCTCTTCTGTGTCACTGATAGACAGAGGCATGGTAAACTAACCTTAAATGGGCTATCTTCTGTGACCTACTATACAGAGGTACAGTCAACTAATCTAAAAAGAGTGGCGAAAGCCAAACACTCTCTGGCTAGGCTTGTAAATGCCCTAGGGCAGATAGCCTAGTATCAACCTATGAGCCTATGAACTTCTTTACAACAACCATCCAGAACCTAGCTAACCAATTATCCCCTGGATGCCCATATTCTCCGGCCACTACACCCTGCTCCCAACTCCCCTTTAACTTCAAGCCAGTTTGCACATCTTTGGTCCGAAAATTACTTAATAAACTAAAGCCCACCACCTTGTCAGC
>NC_056746.1:1536252294-1536259794 GCF_019279795.1 Protopterus annectens
TGTGTGAACCACTTTACCCTTGTCTACAGCTTTTGTGACTGCCTCAAAGAAGTTGATCAGGTTCAGGAGGCATGATCTCCCTTTCACAAACCCAAACTGGGTGAAGTCCAGAGTTTGGAGGTTATCAATGTCTTTGTTTATGAGTTCCATTATGATACGTTCCATGGCCTTACAGACCAGGCTCGTCAGGCTAATAGGATGATAGTTCCCAGGATCAGTGGTGGCTCCCCCTTTGTGGAGTGGGATAACTGTTGCTGTGCATCATTCAGTGGGCAAAAAGCCTGATGTGAGAAAATTATTGAACATGGTGCTTAGGAGGGGAGCCAGTTCATTCTGAAGTTTGTGTAACACGCAGCCTGGGATGTTGTCCGGTCCCATGGATGCTGTATTTTTGGCTTTAGAGAGTGCAGCTTTTACCTGCGTAGTTGTGATTACAAGGACTGTGCATTCTTCATGTATACATATAGGCCCTTTAGGGGGTAAGAGGGGGGTAAAGATAGCACTGAACCTATCTGCCAGGATGTTGGCAATATCAGTTGGTTCTGTAATTTTCATGTCGTTGTGCTGTAACTCAGAGAAGATCTGGGTGTTGCCACTGAGATTCTTGACATAGCTATAGAATACTTTCTGGTTGTCCCTAGAATCAGTGGTGACTTTGTTTTCATAGGTAGCTTTGGAGGATCTTATAAGGGATCTCAGCTTCTTACTGAGGCTGACCAGGGAACTCCTCCACTCATGGGATTTTACTCTCTTTTGCAACAGTTTCTTCCTTCTATTGTAGAGTTTGTTTAAGGCAGGGGACCACCAAATTGGCTTCCTTTTTTTTGAGGATAGCGTCTTCATTCTGTTTGGGATAGCACGATCCATGCACTCGTGTAAGTGCTTATAGAGTGCATCTGTGTAGGATTCGGCAGTCATGACTGTATTGTCTATCTGCATGGGTGTCATGAATTTCACCACTTCTGTCTTAAGAAGCATGAAGTTGGCTTTGGAGAACTTTTTTACCATGATTTCCCTATGTAGATGTGGGGGCGGGATGTGGATATCTAGGGTGATTAGCTTATGGTCAGATCTGACCAACGAGGAGTTGACTTCAGGTGTGGAACACCGGTCACTTATGTTGATAATGACTAGGTCTAGGATACTGTTGCCCCAGGTGGGGATGTGTATAAATTGATCCAGGGCATTGGAATGTATCAATTACATAAAGCGTTGAGTGAAGGAGTTGGTACATGAGTAGTTTTCCCAGTTAAGGTTGGGGTAGTTGAAATCACCCATTATTAGGGTGTTTGATTGAACCCTAGTATTTTCCAGTATATCAAGAAAAGAGGAATAGAAATCTTGGGGCATGGTGGAGGATCTGTAGCAAGCTACAATTTGGATTGCAGTTTTGCCCAGAATTAGTTGCACTTGGATAACCTCGGATGCATTATGCTGAGCAACTAGCCTGGAGGTGTGGATATCCTTAATGAATATGGACACACCTCCACCTTTGGTGTTCCGGTCCAGGTTAGGTGGCCGAAAAGTGTGGTATGAGTTATAGCCTGGTAATGCAGAGGTGCTCTTTGGAGCCTTGAACCAGGTCTCAGTCACTGCACAGATATCGATGTTCTCCATTTTAGTGAGTGCCTCTAGGGAGTGCATTTTGAGGTTTAGACTTCTAGCATTGAGGAGCATTATGCTCAGTTTTTGCTTGCCTGTTCCTGTTATGGTGGTGAATTTGTCATTTGAACATTGCCTAAAAAAGGCACTATAGGGGCAGCAAGACCCTTAGCCAGTATCCAGAATCCCAGGGGTGACAGGAGCAGGCCATCTCTGGCAAAGCATCATGGTCTGTCGACCATGTAGTCCCAGGCAGACAGATACTGGATCCCCTTAGAATGACACCAGAAGCTTAGCCAATTTTTGAAGTCAATCATTTTGTCCTTGTACTGCAGTATCATTCTGGGCAATGGCAGGATGCTACTCAGGGCTAGGGTCATACCTGCCTGGGCTACAAGATCGGAGAGCTATTCCATGTCTCTTTTCATGTAGTCCAGGAAGGTACTTCTCAGGTCATTCTCACCAACATGGACAATGACAGAGTCATATTTGTACTTGTTGTGGAGTGACCTGAGTTTGTGGGTTATGTGTTGGATTCTGGCACCCAACAGGCAGCTGACAGTAACCTTCTCCTTGTTTAGCCTGGTGAGTGGGACATCAGTGTACCTGACTATAGAGTCACCTACGACTAGTGTGTTGGCTACATTGTTTTGGCTTATGGGCTGTGGTTGAGTGCGACACTGAGTCTGTGGGCTATGTGTCATTTGGGTTGTGTTGAGGGGTGGAAGTTGCTTGTGTTTCGGCTTTGGAGGTCTTTGTTGCTTGAGCAGATTATTATTGAGAGCCTCTGCAAATGTTTTTGTGTTTCTATGTGTGGATTTTGGTGGTGTAGGTTTAGTGGGACTATGTGATGAGTGTGGTGTGGTGCAAGTGTTTACCTTCTCCTCTTGATTGTCAAGTTCAGTCTTGGTTGGAGAGAGCTTTACCTCCAGTTTGGCTATATAAGTACATCTCTCACAGGCTGTGGTGTTGGGTGGTAGGAGGAGAGGATTGTTTGTGTACATGAGGCAATTGCTACATTGCCCCAAGATGCCCAGATTCATCAGATAGACAGGAGTGTACACTGGGAGCTGACCCTTGGACATGTCTGAATAAAAAATTACTTTCCTCTAGACAAGTGAGGAAAGTGAGTATAAGAGCTATTTTTCTCTAAGCAGTGAGGAAAGTAAGTACAAAATGGCTTTCCTCTAGGTAAAGAGGAAGGTTGTGTGCTGTAGTAATTTGTAGCTTATTTAGTGCTAACAACAAGTTCTGAACACGTGCTGAGCATGAATAAGCAAATGTAAGTGCTAAAACTAAGAATCTGTACCTGGATCCTGTGGTAGATAGGCTACCTAGTGCTTATCACTCCCACGGATAAGCTAGAATGCTTTACTCCAACACAGAATGGCTTTTGGGACTCAGAAGCTTACAAACAGTCTTGGATACAGCAAATCTGTATCTGGACCAGACTAGTACAGGAAAGATGGGGAACAAGCACAACCGCAGGCTTTTAAACTAGAAAGTCAAAAGAGATGGAAAAACTGCCCAAATGGCCAATAAACTACAATTTCTGTGCCAGAAACCACTCTTGTGGTAGATAGGCTACCTAGTGCTTACCACTCCCACTGGTAAGCTAGAAGGCTTCTCTCCAACACAGAAAGGCTTGGGAGGCTCACACGCTTACAAACAGTCCTGGATATAGCAAATATGTATCTGGACTAGACTAGTTACTGGAAATATGGGAAACAAGTGAAGATGTGGGCTTTTAAACCAGTAAGTTGAAAGAGATGGAAAAACTGCCAAACTGCCAATAAACTACAATTTCTGGGCCAGAAACCACTCTTGTGGTAGATAGCCTACCTAGTGCTTACCACTCCTATTGATAAGCTAAAAGGCTTCCCTCCAACACAGAAAGGCTGGGGGGGGGGGCTCAGAAGTTCACAAACAGTCCTGGATACAGAAAATCTGTATCTGGACTAGACTAGTTACAGGAATGGTGGGAAACAAGTGCAAACACAGGCTTTTAAACCAGAAAGTTGAAAGGGATGGAGAAATTGTCAAATGGCCAATAAACTACAATTTCTGGGCCAGAAACCACTCCGGTGGTAGATATGCTACCTAGTGCTTACCACTCCCACTGATAAGCTAGAAGGCTTCCCTCTAACACAGAAAGGCTTGGGGGGCTCAGAAGCTTACAAACAGTCCTGGATACAACAAAGCTTTATCTGGTCTAGACTAGTTACAGGAAAGGTGGGAAACAAGCACAAACTCAGGCTTTGAAACCAAAAAGTTGAAAGTGGTGGAAAATTGCACAAACGGCCAATAAACTACAATTCCTGGGCCAGAAACCACTCTTGTGGTAGATAGGCTACCTAGTGCTTACCACTCCCACTGATAAGCTAGAAGGCTTCCCTTCAACACAGAAAAACTTTGGTGGCTCAGAAGCTTACAAACAGACCTGGTTACAGCAAATCTGTATCTGGACTAGACTAGTTACAGGAAAAGTAGGAAACAAGCTTAGAAATTTTTTTTGGAAAGTGGAAAGGGAGAAAGGAGAAACAGAAGATAATTCAAAATTAAGGACCTTAGTGGCTTGCCCTTCACAAATGTTCTCTCTGTATTAGGTAGAGTGAGCCAGTGAGACTAGACTGGAATAGAGCTGGGATAGAGCTAAACAGATGGGACTGGTAGGAGTGTCTGAAGTCAAAATATGATCTTACTGTACTTGGTTGAGTGAGCAAATGAGATGGACCCAGGAGAAGTGTTCAAACTCAAATTTACAGGTGGGGCAGGCAATTCCAAAGCCACCAAGATTAATACCAAAACAAGAACAGGGAGGGCGGGCGGAAAAATAATTGCACAGACAGAGAGAGACCATGGTATTCTATGGAACAATTAAATAGAAAAATAAATAACTACAGAGAGACACAGACACAATATTCAATGAAACAATTAAATAGACAGAAAAATGAAATGCAGTACAATCTTTAACACTGCAAGTTTGTACTTAACTCAGCTAGTAATGCAGTTGATTGTAGGTATGTAGCAGAAGCCAAACAACTCAGGTATTCAGCAGTAATAAATTCAAAGATATGTGACTCACTTATAAATACAGAGAAACCCTCTAGGCTAAGGGTAACACTGAATATCAGTGAAGTGAAATGCAATAGCCCCCACTAATTGCAGAGACATACGAAAAACAATTTACCAGGCTGTGGATGTTGATTCATTACTGTGACTAAGAAGAAATTCCTTAAGATTCCAAGAGCAGAATAAGTATTTCTTACACTCATTTCATTGAAATGAACTTCTGTAACACTTATAATTGTGCTATACAGTTAATCTACTGCATTTTGCACTGTTATAAACCTTTTTTACTGTTTCACTGCATTTATGTACTGTTTTATACTGTTTTTACTGTATTTTTCATTGCTAGATACTGTTTCCTTACTCTAATTGCATGTTTCCTGAATTACTTAACTGTAAGCTGTTTTTTCATACTGAGAGTTGTATTTTCTGTTTGTGAGTCCTCTATCCGTGCTTTTCTGCGCATTTTTTTAGGTTTCTTTGTTCTAGTCCGGTATCATATAACTGATTTGTTTGCAGCTAAAAGCATTCTCTGGAGTCTCCTTGCTCCTTTATCTGTTTAAAACTTTCATTTATTGTCTACAGCTAGTAGCTCTAATAGTGTGCATTACTAGAATTGCATTTTTATTGAATTACTGAACTGTAAACTGCTTTTTCATACTGAGACTTGTAATTTCTGTTTCTGAGTGGTCTTTCTGTGCATTTATTGTGAGATTTAAGTGTTCTACTCTGGTAGCATAATCTTGATTGAGACCTGCTGTTGTCCAAGCCTGGTAGTTTTGTTTGAGTCTCCTATGTTTCTGGCAGCCATTTTCTGCTGATAGTGTGTTGTCTTCATTATTATTGAGAGTAACAGGGTTTCCTGACCTTCTGTAACATGAGAGATTGGGTAACAGCAATGGCTAATAGGACTGAGTAGTAATTTGAGCTTATTGATTCTTCCATCCTTTCTGGTATATAAAACATGTGTCTGCACAGGGCTGTGCTTGTATTTCCCAGGCTATTGAGACTAAGCAGAAATTCATTAAGATTCCAAGAGCAAAATAAATATTTCTTACACTTATTTCATTTAATGACACTTCTGTAACACTTATAATTGCACTATACAGTTAATCTACTACATTTTGCATTGTTATAAAGCTTGTTTACTGTTTCACTGCATTTTTGTACTGTTTCATACTGTTTTAACTGTATTTTTCATTGCTATATACTGTTTCATTTTCTAATTGCATGTTGACTGACTTACTTAACTGTAAATTGCATTTTCATACTGAGAGTTGTATTTTCTGTTTGTGAATTTTTGAGTCCTCTATCCATGCTTTTCTGTGCATTTTTTTAGGTTTCTGTGTTCTAGTCAGGTATCATATAACTGATCTGTTTGCAGTTGAAAGCATTCTCTAGACTTTCCTTGCTCCTTTATCTGTTTAAAACTTTCATTTAGTGGCTACAGCTAGTAGCTGTAATAGTGTCCCACCCCCCACCCCCCATTGTCTTGCTGTTATACTTGGTGGCTTTGCAGTTGCCTGGCCATACTGTTTATGTGATCTGGGACACTCCTCCCAGTCCAAAGTGTCATTAGCTCATTCTACCTAATAGTGAGAGAACATTTGAGAAGGCCAACCCACTTAGATTCTTATCCTTGAATTATCTTCTGTTCCAGCTTTCACTTTTTCCACTTTACAAAAAAAATTCTGAGCTTGTTTCCCAACCTTTCCTGTAACTAGTCTAGTCCAGATACAGATTTTCTGTATCCTGGACTGTTTGTAAGCTCCTGAAACCCCCAAGCCAGTCTGTGTTGGAGGGAAGCCTGCGAGCTTATCAGTGGGAGTGGTAAGTGCTAGCTAACTTATCTACCACATAAGGAGTGGTTTCTGGCCCAGAACCTGTAGTTATTAGCTGTTTGGACAGTTTTTTTTGTTCTCTCTCAATTTTCTGATTTAAAAGCCCACATTTGCATTTCTTTCTTCCCTTTCCTGTAACTAGTCTAGTCCAGATACAGATTTGCTGTATCCTGGACTGTTTGTAAACTCTTGAGCCCCCCAAGCCTGTCTGTGTTGGGGGGAAGCCTGCTAGCTTATCAGTGGGAGTAGTAAGCACTAGGTAACCTATCTACCACATAAGGAGTGGTTTCTGGCCCAGAAAGTGTAGTTATTGGCCATATGGGCAGTTTTTCAATCTCTCGCAACTTTCTGATTTAAAAGCCCACATTTGCACTTGTTTCCCCCATTTCCTGTGACTAGTCTAGTCCAGATACATATTTGCTTATATCCAGGACTGTTTGTAAACTCCTGAGCCCCCTAAAGCCTTTCTGTGTTTGAGGGAAGCCTGCTAGTTTATCAGTGGGAGTGGTAAGTGCTAGGTAACCTATCTACCACATAAGGAGTGATTTCTGGCCCAGAAATTATAGTTATTAGCCGCTTCGGCAGTTTTTTCCATCTATCTCAACTTTCTGATTTAAAAGCCTGCATCTGCACTTGTTTCCTCCCCCTTTCCTGTGACTAGTCTAGTCCAGATACAGATTTCCTGTATCCAGGACTGTTTGTAAGCTCCTGACCCCCCCCCCCCCAAACCCTTTCTGTGTTGGAGAAAAGCCTGCTAGCTTATCAGTGGGAGTGGTAAGCACTAGTTAAGCTATCTACCAGATAAGGAGTTGTTTCTGGCCCAGAAATTGTAGTTATTGGCCGCTTGGGCAGTTTTTCCATCTCTCTCAACTTTCTGATTTAAAAGCCTGCGTTTGCGCTTGTTTCCCGCCTTTCCTGTAAATAGTCTAGTCCAGATACAGACTTGCTGTATCCAGGAATGTTTGTAAGCTTCTGAGTGGTGCCAGAG
>NC_056746.1:1536264794-1536277294 GCF_019279795.1 Protopterus annectens
ACACGACTCTCTCAAATTACCGAGTGTGTACAACCCCCCCATTCATCCTTCTCTTCAGCTTTTTGAAAGGGTCTGTGAAGCAGACATCAGACATTCCTTTAAGGCATGTAACAACTATACCGAAACCTCTCGGTATAACATCACTAAAGAACAAGTTTCCCTTTTAGATGAATTATGTCACTACCCAGTCCGAGTAGTCAAACCTGACAAAGGAGGCGGACTTGTAATTATGGACAACTTAATGTACACTGAAAAAATGCTGGATGTCCTTAACACATCTGCCTACTCCCCAGCTTCCCTTAATGAAATACACCGTACCCATAACATGATGAGGGGTGTTTTCCGAGACTTGTTCTTACAGGGTAAGATTGACCTTGAAACTTACAATTTCATCGACATCTCATTGCCAAAAATTCCAGTCATGTTTGGCATCCCCAAGGTCCATAAGGATGTCAACAATCCACCTATGCGTGCGCTGGTTGATGGTAGATCATCTATGACATATCCCAGCGCCAAATTGGTGGACACTATCCTGTCTAAATATCTGAAGGAACTTCGGGGTGTATGTAAAGATTCCTGGTCTTTCCTAGGCAACTTCAACACTATTCCGTTCGATGATGAGAATAATTTTCTCACCATCGACGTTGTTGATTTATACACCTCCATTCCACACCAAGAGGCTGTGGAATGGATTTTACTCTTGCTTCTAGACTGTGGAGCACCACAAATTGAAATCGACTTGGTCACAGAAGTCTTGGACATAGTCCTTTCATCCAACTACTTCCTCTTTGATAAGGAGTATTTTTTACAGAAAAAAGGTGTGGCGATGGGCTCCCCTTGTGGGGCTTCTGTCGCCAATTTCTTTATGGGTTTTTGGGAAAAGAACTTCCTTTTTTCATCTAGTGAAAGGATGCAGACAGTAAAATTTTACACACGATACCTGGACGATATTTTCATCCTTTTCCACGGTAATTACATAGAAGCCACAGACTTTTTACAGTTTCTAAACGGCACGACTAATTTCTTGAAATTCACTTCAAAATTTTCATCTTTAGAAATCGACTACCTCGACGTAAAGTTGAGAAAGGAAGGGAACACCTACACATCTTGTGTTTACAGAAAGCCAACATACTGTAATTCGTTCTTGCACTTCACAAGCCACCATCCCTTCAAACAAAAGAAATCTATTGTGAAGGGCCAAATGGTCAGGGCTGTTAGAATGTGCAGTGATTTTGACACCTTCCAGAACGAATGCACACTATTGTGTAACATGTTCCTCAATAGGGGTTACCCAAGGCATCTCATTGATGAGATTAGGTTAGAAGTTACAGCTAAAAGGACAAATGGGGTTTATAAACCTATCTTGCAAAGCCATACATTACTCGACCTTAGTCCCAATAACACCCCACAGTCACTCATTGAGGGTGTCCCCTCTCCTAATGACATCTCTCTGACCAACCATGTACGCGATTTTGCCATCAGTTACGTCCATACTTTTAGTCTTAATACTCAGACTACTATTGCACTTATTAAGAAAAACTGGCAATTTATTTTGGGGAGCCCAGGCTTCTCTGAGAAATTAGGCCTCTTTCCTAATTTTGTTTTTAAGAGAAACAATAATCTTAAGGAACTTTTACAGAGGGACCTAACCAAAAAAACCTTCAACAAACGCACGGGTATGTACCCATGCGGTTTTTGCAACTGGTGCCACAAAATGAGGGTAGGGCAGACCTACACTATAAGGGACAGGAAGTATTCAATCCAAGCTCCACTCAATTGTGAAAGTAGATCAGTTGTATACTTGGCCCTTTGTGATTGCTGTCCCTCATTCTATCTGGGGAAGACTGATCGCAGACTTAGGGACCGTGTTTATGAGCATATGTATGCAATTAAGAAGAATTCTGATGTTAATGCCTTGGCTAAACATATTGACAACCATCCTGGGCACTCCTTTTCGTTTATGGCCATAGATCAAGTGACCAATAACATTCGGGGAGGCCCTATAACTCTACTTTTAGAAGTACGTGAACTGGAGTGGCAATTGCGTTTAGACGCATTTTGCTACCCGGGTTTAAATGAAAATTGCAACATCTCAGCAGTACTCAAGTTGAGGAGTTACTTAAGGTAGCACCTTCCTTTGCAGGTATATCTTATTTATTCATGCATACATAAAGGTTTCTTCCAATGTTTTTCCCTGCTTTGTTATTGTCTCTAAGTGGTGTGCTTTTGCTGAGGCACCACCTATGGCAAGTTACAGCTTAGGTTTCAGTAGTTATAGTTGTTTGTTAAACACACACCTATATGTCATACAGGCGTCCACCATGCCTTATATCTACAATGGGTGACTAGTACTTTTTCACCCAGATTTAATCCACTGTTGCATAGTATTACTTATTTTTTATGAGTTACTACTTGATTGATTTTCATGTTGAACTTTCCATTTCTAATGTTATGATTTCATTTATATATTTTTTAAAAGTTTTTAAACATTTTATTTTAATTTTATGTTCATTCCTTTGGTAACATTTCACATTTCGAAATGGTTATTATCAACTTGAACTATGGCTTGCATATTCTCTTTGTGGAACAAGTTGATTTTGTGAAGTTCTATATTTGTTTTTCAATATTACAATGAGTTTTGTCTTACCATGTTGTCATTTCCCTTTTGACTTGTATAAAAGGGGCGTGCATTTTACCTCATTGTTAATTTGTTTTCTCTGAGGAAGCTGCACCTTCGTGCGGCGAAAACGTTTGTGAAAAATAAAATTCGTTAAGACTACACTTTTGCTGTTGCTGGTACAAGGTCTCCGTGGTACGCTTTTGGATTTCAACAGTTTTTGTTATCTGCATCTGCCACTCTGTAGTTTATGTAGAATACAGCCGGGGATATTGTCATTCCCCATAGAAGCTGTATACTTGGCCTTGGACAGTGGTGTTTTAACCTGTGCTGCAGTAATACTGGGTACCTGACAGTGTACTGATATTGTGATTGGCTCCTGGGGGTGAGTGGGGTGAAGTTTGCACTCAAGATGTCAGCCAGTATATTGGCATTTTTTTGTTGGCTCAGTCTGGGAGGTACCATTGTATAGTAGCTCAGAAGAAATCTTGGTATTGCCATGGAGATTTTTTACATAACTGTATGAGGCCTTGTGTTGTCTTTACTATGTGCTCCAGTTCTGTTCTCACAGCTAACTTTGTGGTATTTGATGAGGGATCTCAACTTTTAATTGATGCTGATAAGGGTTTATTTTCAGTCTTGGGACTTCACCTTATTCCATATCGGTTCCCTCCTTCTGTTGTACGGTTTCTTTATGTCAGGGGACCACCAGATCAGCTTCCTTTTTTGGAGGTGAGGGTCATGGTTATATTGGGTATGGCTGTATCCATGCATTTGTGTATGTGTTCATATTGTATTGTTGTTTGATTCAGCTGTTATGCAACTAGTCTCCATTTGCGTGGCTAACCGTGAATTGGCTTAAGTATTGGTGTCATTCAAAGGGGATCCAATGCCTGTCTGCCTGGGATGACATGCTCGACAAGCCACGATGCTTCGCTAGGGATGGCTTGCACCTGTCACCCCTGGGCTTTCGGATATTGGCAAAGGCTCTTGCCACCCCCATAGTGCCTTTTTTAGGCAAGGCTCAAAAGACAAACCCACCTCCATAGATATCACAAGGGATAAGAAACTAAGAGTAATGCTACTCAACGCCAGAAGTCTAAATCTCAAGATGCATGCACTCAAAATTCTCCTTAGCATGGAGAACATTGATATCTGTGCAGTAACAGAAACCTGGTTCAAGGCTCCCGAGAGCCCCCCAGCACTACCAGGTTATACCTCATACCATGTTTTTTGGCCCCAAAACTTGGACCGAACAACAAAAGGAGGGGGAGTATCAATATTCGTCAAAGATACCCACACCTCCAGGTTGATGGCACAGCACGAAGCATCAGAGACTATCCATGTGCAACTAACAGTGGGTAAAACAGCCTTCCAGTTTATAGCCTGCTACAGACCACCCTCCCAAACCCAGGAACCCCACTCGGCCTTCCTGAGAACACTGGAAAATATGAAGGTCTCTCCAAACACCATTATATTGGGTGACTTCAACTACCCTAACATAGACTGGTAGCATTACTCTAACTCCAACACCTTAGCCCAAAGGTTCCTAGAATTTATAAACTCAAATGTTATGGAACAACTTGTTGCCACTCCCACAAGAGGGGAAAACATACTGGACCTGATCATCACCAACATGGGGACTCTATGCTCCAGACCAGAAGTGTATCCCTCACTGGTAAGATCAGACCATAAACTAATCTCAGTAGATATTCACATCCCAACCCCAGCCCCCGCCCAGAAAACCACAGTGAAAAACTTCTCTAAAGCAAATTTCACACTCCTCAAAGCTGAGGAGGAATCCTTCAAAGCCCCCGGGCCTGTAGAAAATACGGCCCAGACCACAGAATCCTTTATAAATGCGTTCTATGAACACCTTCAGGAATGCATGGATCATGCAATCCCAAATAAAACCAAGACCCAATCCTCCAAAGTTAGGCGTCCTGTCTGGTGGTCCCCAGCCATAAACAAACTATACAATAGAAGGAGGAAGCTACTACATGATAGAGCAAAATCCCAAAAAGGGAAGGCATCTCTGATCAGTATTAGCAAAAAACTATGGGCACTCATAAAATCATCTAAGGCCAGCTTTGAGAGAAAAATTGCACAGGACACTAAGGATAATCACAAGGCTTTCTTTAGTTATGTTAGGAACCTGGGTGGGAATTCCCAGATATGCTCAGAATTAGTCCAAAATGACAAAAAATACACCGAACCCACAGACATTGCCAACATCCTAGCTGACAGGTTCATCGCAAACTTCTCCCCCCCTTCCCCACCAAAAGGGCAAATATCTATCCCAGTAGAGTGCTGCCCCCCTGACATCTCAGATGCTCAGGTAAGAGCTGCCCTTTCCAAAGCAAAAAACACAGCATCAATGGGACCAGATGGTGTCCCGGGCTGTGTCCTGCATGAACCCCAAGAAGAACTAAACCCAAACATAAAACTACTGTTCAATCTCAGCCTTACTACAGGATATGTACCCAAAGAGTGGCGTACAGCAACAGTGGTCCCTCTCCACAAAGGTGGTGCCTCAACAGATCCTGGAAACTATCGCCCCATAAGCTTGACTAGCTTGGTCTGCAAAGCTATGGAAAGGATCATCATGGACCTCATAAATAAAGATATTGGAGACCTACAGACACTGGATCCTACCCAGTTCGGCTTTGTTAAGGGCAGATCCTGCCTCTTAAACCTGGTAAATTTCTTTGAAACAGTCACCAAGGCCATTGACGAGGGGAAGGTGGTCCACACAGCCTACCTGGACCTTGCAAAAGCGTTCGATACAATACCCCACTCGGGCATTACAGATAAGCTCACCAGCTTAAATATAAACCCCTATGTCACTAGATGGGTTGCAAACTGGCTCAAGGACAGAACCCACATGGTTAGAATTGCTGGAGCCATGTCAGACTCCAAACCAGTTACAAGTGGCGTCCCACAAGGCTCAGTCCTGGGACCTCCCTTGTTTGGTATATATTTCTCAGAGGTACAGGCTAACACGGAAGGACTGTGGCTGACCAAGTTCACAGATGACTGCAAACTGAGTGCCATAATCGACTCTCCAGCCGACACAAGCATCCTACAAAAGGGCCTCATAGAAACAGACAACTGGTGCCAGAGCCATGGCCTCAAGCTAAAACGCCAAAAAGTGTATAGTCATCGCCTTTGGCAAAAACAAAGTGCCCACAAATTACCACATAGGTGGTAATCCATTAAGTACGGAAGAAGTAATTAGGGACCTGGGGACCCAAGTTGATAGCAGTCTCTCATTTGACAACCACGTGGCCAAAGTGGTTAGAAAAACATTTTATATAGCCCACCTAATCATGAAGGGATTCACATCTAGATCAGGGGAGGTCATTGTGCCTCTTTACTCATCCCTCATCAGGCCCATAATTGAGTACAATGCCCCTTTTGGGATGTACCTTACCAGACACCTGCAGCAACTGGAAAGACCCCAAAAGTAACTCACCAAGATGATCAAAGGGCTCAAACAGATGCCATATGCTGCCTGGTTAAAGAAACTCTAGCTCTACTCAGTGGCATACCGCCTGCTCAGAGGCGATCTGTGCCTGACGTATAAAGCCATGTCCAACCTGGAATTAATGGACATGATGCACCTCAGAAAATCCAAATCCCATCAAGCTACGCGCTCGAGATACTTGAACCTCAGCACTGAAATAAATAGGACATGCTGGAGGGACAGATTCATAACCCAGAGGCTCCCTTCACTCTGGAATAAAATCCCAGTCGAGGTTAGGCAGAGTCCCTCATTGACTCTCTTCAAGAAGAATCTTGATGAGTGGATGGGAGATAGTAGGTTTACCCCGGGTATCACTTCTGTGTCACTGTTAGACAGAGGCACAGTATACTAACCTCGAAAAAGGGCATAGCAAAATTAATTTAAAATGGGTGGTGAAAGCCAAACACACACTCTGGCTAGGCTTATAAATGCCCTAGGGCAGATAGCCTAGTATGAACCTATGAACCTAGTAGTTAGCTTTGGAAAGGCTTTTCATGGTGGTTACCTGTGCAGGGAGGGTGGGAGGGCAGTGGATTTCCAAAGGTGGTTAATTTGTGTTCAGGTATAACAGGGTAGGAGTTGAATACTGGTGTAGAGCAACAGTCGCCCATGATAGGAAAGACCAGGTCAATGTGATGGGCATGTGCATCAGTACATGAGTAGCTTCCCCAGTTAATGCTGGGGTAATTGAAGTCAACCAGTATAAGAGTGTTAGGTTGGAGACTAATACTCTCCAGTGTTTAGGGACATGGAGTTTGAGTCTTGGGACATGTTTGTGGACTATAGCAGGCTACAACCTAAACCACTGTCCTACCCAGTGTTAGCTACGCCTTCAGGACCTGTAATGCATAATATTGGTCTACCACTCTGGAGGTGTGTGCAACCTTAATGAATATGAAAATACCACCACCTTTGGAGCTTCATTCCAGGTTCTGGAGCCAAAAGTTGTGGAATGAGTTATAGGCTGGTAGTGCAGGGTTGCTTCCTGCTGCCTTTATCCAGGTCTCTGTTACAGCACAGATGACATTGTTCCCTATTTTAAGGGATAGTTCCAGTTCCTGTTTACACTTCTAGTCTGCAGAAGCATGACCCTCTGATTGCATGTGTTTGTAGCTGACATATATTTATGTATATTTATGTATATATGTACATACATTTATGTATATATGTATGTATGTTTGTATTTATTCACCTTTAAATATATCTATATACACACACATATATATATATATATATATATATATATATATATATATATATATATATATATATAAATGCATATATGTGGAAATAAATATGGATGCATCTCTCGCTCTCTAAATATATATATATATATATATATATATATATATATATATATATATATACATATATATATATATATATATATACATATGTGTGTGTGTGTGTGTGTATATGATGTGTAGATGTGTCCACATATATGCATCTCCATACACACACATATATATATATATATATATATATATGTGTATGTATAGTATCTGACTGATTCTACAGACTCCTTTCCCTACTGTTGAATGACTGACTAATTGATATGTTATAAATGTCATCACTATTTTCTGGGCTTAGATGGTGTAATGGTACTTTGCTTTCATCATAGTTTACAGGGCCCTGGATTCAAGACTTGGCAGCCTTATTATTTTGTTGCAAGGCAGAACACTTTTGCTGGGGAGGAAAGGATGAGGGCAATAATTGGAAGAAGTCCATAGTTTGGGCCCCATCAGCCCCATTTAGACAGCCTTTTGTCAGATTTGTTGCAGTACAAGGTTCAGAGTGTGGATCACATGTCCGACTTCACTACATATATACATACATATATAAATATATATACATATATATATATATATATATATATATATATATATATATATAAATAAAGGTATGTCCATATTCATTAAGGATATCCACACCTCCAGGCTAGTTGTGCAGCATAATGTATCCGAGGCTATCCAAGTGCAACTAACTGGGCAAAACTGCAATCCAAATTGTAGCTTGCTACAGATCCCCCACCATGCCCCAGGATTCCATCTCCACTTTTCTTGATATACTGAAAAATATTAGGGTTCAACCAAACACCCTAATAATGAGCAATTTAAACTTCCCCACGATTAACTGGGAAAACTACTCATGTACCAACTCCTTAGCTCAACATTTTCTGGAATTCATAAATTCCAGTGCCCTGGATCAACTTATCCACACCCCCACCAGGGGCAACAATATCCTAGACCTAGTCATTACCAGCATGAGTGGCTGGTGTTCCACACCTGAAATCAACTCCTCGTTGGTCAGATCTGACAATAAGCTAATCACCCTAGATATCCGCATCCCACCCCCACCCACCACTAAGGAAACCATGGTAAAAATTTCTCCAAGCCAACTTCATGCTGCTTAAGACAAAAGTGTAAACTTCATGACACCCTTGCAGATGGACAATACGGTTACAACTGCTGAATCCTTCACAAATGCACTTTATAAGCACTTACGCGAGAACATGGATAGTGCTATCCCAAACAGAACCAAGACGCTATCCTCCAAAAAAGGAAGCCAATCTGGTGGTCCCCTGCCATAAACAAACTCTACAACAGAAGGAAGAAACTGTTGCAAAAGAGAGTAAAATCCCATAAGTGAAGGAGCTCCCTGGTCAGCCTCAGTAAGAAGCTGAGATCCCTTATAAGATCCTCCAAAGCTAGCTACGAAAACAAAATTGCCACTGATTCTAAGGGCAACCACAAAGCATTCTATAGCTATGTCAAGAATCTCAGTGGCAATAACCAGATCTGCTTTGACTTACAGCATAATGGCATGAAAATTACAGAACCAACTGATATTGCCAAAATCCTGGCAGTTAGATTCAGAGCTAACTTTACCCCCTATCTCACCCCCTAAAGGGCCCATATCAATATAGGAAGAATGCAGAGTCCCTGTAATCACATCTATGCAAGTAAAAGCTGCACTCTAAAACCAAAAACACAGCATCCATGGGACTGGACAACATTCCAGGCTGCGTTTTACACGAACTTCAGAATGAAATGGCTCCCCACCTAAGCACCATGTTCAATCATAGTCGCACGTCAGACTTTGTGCCCACTGAGTGGTGCACAGCAACAGTTATCCCACTCCACAAAGGGGGAGCCACCACTGATCCTGGGAACTATTGCCCTATTAGCCTGACAAGCCTGGACTGCAAGGCCATGGAACATATCATCATGGAACTCAAAAACAAAGACATTAGTAACCTCTGAACTCTGGACTTCACCCAGTTTGGGTTTGTGGAAGGCAGATCATGCCTCCTGAACCTGATCGACTTCTTTGAGGCAGTCAACAGAGCTGTAGACGAGGGTAAGGTGGTTCACACAGCCTATCTTGACTTCGCCAAGGCTTTCAACACCATCCCCCATTCTGGAATTATAGCAAAATTCACTAAACTAGGTATAAATCCCTATGTCACAAGAAGGGTTGCCAAATGGCTCACTGACATGAACCATTGATGCTGTGTTTTTTGCTTTGGAGAGGGCGGCTTTTACCTGAGCATCTGAGATGTCAGGAGGGCAGCACTCTGCTGGGATAGATATTTGCCCTTTTGGTGGGGAGGGGGGGGGGGGAGTTTGCGCTGAACCTGTCAGCTAGAATGTTGGCAATGTCTGTGGGTTCGGTGTATTTTTTGTCATTTTGGACTAATTCTGAGCATATCTGGGAATTACCACCCAGGTTCCTAACATAACTAAAGACAGCCTTGTGATTATCCTTAGTGTCCTGTGCAATCTTTCTCTCAAAGCTGGCCTTAGACAATTTTATGAGTGCCCGTAGTTTTTTGCTAATACTGATCAGAGATGCCTTCCCTTTTTGGGATTTTGCTCTATCATTTAGTAGCTTCCCTCTTCTATTGTATAGTTTGTTTATGGCTGGGACGTCTGCCTTTGGAGGATTGGGTCTTGGTTTTATTTGGGATCACATGATCAATGCATTCCTGAAGGTGTTCATAGAATGCGTTTATAAAGGATTCTGTGGTCTGGGCCGTATTTTCCACAGGCCTGGGGGCTTTGAAGGATTCCACCTCAGTTTTGAGGAGTGTGAAATTTGCTTTAGAGAAGTTTTTCACTGTGGTTTTCTGGGCAGGGGGTGGGGTCGGGATGTGAATATCCAGTGAGATTAGTTTATGGTCTGATCTTACCAGTGAGGGATACACTTCTGGTCTGGAGCATAGAGTCCCCATGTTGGTGATGATCAGGTCCAGTATGTTTTCCCCTCTTGTGGGAGTGGTAACAAGTTGTTCCATAACATTTGAGTTTATAAATTCTAGGAACCTTTGGGCTAGGGTGTTGGAGCTAGAGTAATGCTCCCAGTCTATGTTTGGGTAGTTGAAGTCGCCCAATATAATGGTGTTTGGAGAGACCTTCATATTTTCCAGTGTTCTCAGGAAGGCCGAGTGGGGTGCCTGGGTTTGGGAGGGTGGCTGTAGCAGGCTATAAACTGGAAGGCAGTTTTACCCACTGTTAGTTGCACATGGATAGTCTCTGATGCTTCGTGCTGTGCCACCAACCTGGAGGTGTGGGTATCTTTGACGAATATTGATACTCCCCCTCCTTTTGTGGTTCGGTCCAAGTTTTGGGGCCGAAAAGCATTGTATGAGGTATAACCTGGTAGTGCTGGGGTGCTCTCGGGAGCCTTGAACCAGGTTTCTGTTACTGCACAGATATCGATGTTCTCCATGCTAAGGAGAGTTTAGAGTGCGTGCATCTTGAGGTTTAGACTTCTGGCGTTGAGTAGCATTACTCTTAGTTTTTTATCCCTTGTGATACCTATGGAGGTGGGTTTGTCTTTTGAGCCTTGCCTAAAAAAGGCACTATTGGGGTAGCAAGAGCCTTTGCCAATATCTGAAAGCCCAGGGGTGACAAGTGCAAGCCGTCCCTAGCAAAGCATCGTGGCTTGTCGAGCATGTCATCCCAGGCTGACAGGCACTGGATCCCCTTTGAATGACACCAATATGTAAGCAAATTGTTGAAATTGATCATCTTTTCTTCATATTGTCGCATAATTCTTGGTGAGGGTAAGATGCTACTCAAGGTCAGTGTCATACCGGCCTGGGCCACATGCTCAGAGAGCTCTTCTATGTCTCTTTTCATGTAGTCCAGGGAGGTACGTCTCAGGTCATTCACACCAGCATGGACAATGACTGAGTCATATTTGTACTTGCCTTGGAGTGACCTGAGTGCTTGTGTTATGTGGCAGATCCTAGCGCTCGACAGGCAGCTCACCGTGATCTTCTCCTTGTTCAGCCTGGTGAGCATGACGTCAGCGTGCCTGACGATAGAGTCACTTATTACAAGTGTATCAGGTGTGTTGTTTAGCCTTTAAGGCTGTGACTGTTCGGCACACTGGCTTTGTGAGCTATGTGTTGCTCATGTTTTGTTTTGAGGTAGCGGTTGCTTGGGTGTCTGCTTTGGAGGTCTCTGCTGCTTAGGCAGATTTTTATTTAAAGCCTCCGAGTATGTTTTTGTGTGTTTATGTGTTTGGTTTGCTGTGGTGGTAGGTCTATGTGAGACTGGAATTGTAGTGAGTGTAGTTTCCTTCTCCTCCTGACTGGTTATGCCAGTAGTGAGTTGAGAGAGCTTAGCCTCCAGTTTGGCTATATGGATGCATCTCTCACATGTGTTGGAATTTGTTGGGAGGTGGAGAGGGTTGTCTGTGTACATGAGGCAGTTGTAACATTGCCTCAAGATTCCCAGATTCACCAACTGGATCGGAGAGGAGATTGACAACTGACTTTTGGACATGCTAGAATAGTATTGGGAATTCCTTTATAATTGAAAAAAAAGGGCCAATGGGGAACAAGGTACTCAAAGGGGGTTTGTGAGGGTGTAGTGCTTTTAATTTTTTAGTGCTGACTTATATAATTGCTTTAGTGAGCAAGTGCCAGGTAACTTAAATGCAATGTGTTACAGGTAACTTAAATGCAAAAATGACAAACAGTAACTTTCTTTTAAGTGAAACAAGGAAATAAGTACAGTAAGCAATGCAGATATCACAAGGGATCCACAGAAGTGTTGAAAAGCCGTGTTTTAGGTGGTATTAGCATTTCAGGGAAATAACAAGCAAACAAACAACAAGCATACAGACAAAGCTAGATTCAGCAGGCCCAGATCTAGTGTATGCTACAGCAAACAAGATGTACCAATTTCAGTAAGAAACAGTTGAAATATGCAGCATTATAAGCCTTTACCCAGAAATTCCCAGCTCAGAAGGGCAGAGTCCAGCCTCTCCTCCCACAAGAGTGCAGACCACAAACCTTCTTAATGTAAAATAACTGGCCTGAAGCCCAAGTGCTTAAACCAGAAC